>NC_084733.1:42922292-42924792 GCF_033978785.1 Entelurus aequoreus | reverse complement strand
TTGCTTTAATCACTGTAACTGTGAGCAAGTTGCAAACAGCCCCTTTGATATGTATTAACAGATTTAATAAAATATAAATGAATTTACATTTTCAAAAAATGCAGAGGGCCAAAAAAAATGAATAAATAAAAGTCCATTGGGCCGCACTTTGGACACTCCAGTCTGAAGGTGTGTGCCATATACATATAGCTGTACATGACGTAATTGTGGACAAGACATGACAGAAGTACTTGTGCTCCCAATGAGTAGGAAACATCCATCCAAACAGCCCACCTGCTGCCCTTCCAGCACAGGGGACTCAGTGGGGGGTATCACTAGCGCCCCCTGATTGATGATCATAGGTCCCGCAGGAAGTAACCCCGCCACCATGAAGGAGTGTTTTCTGAACCCCAAGTGGTATCCGGGAAAACATGAGCGACTGCAGTCAGGGAGCATGTGCACACTCATCAGCCGTCCTAATGTGTGTCATGTTTGGACTCATTGAATCACTTGGGGCTTGGCTGCAAAAGGGGAGGGGAGGAATCAGGGGCAACAACACAGAAGACCCACAAATTCTACAATGTGCCATTAAATTGGATCAATGGGACAATTCAATTGGACCAAAAGAAATAGTCAGTATGAGTCAATATTTTTAGAGCTCCTATTTTCCACACCACATAATACTCTTTCATTATAAGATATATGTATTGAATATATACATGTGTATGTGTAAATGTATATATATATATATATATATACATACACGTGTACCATGCACAAGTGCAATATGCAGAGTAAAGCATATCTCTTCCATTGCAGCATCATAGTAGACTGTAATGCAGTTTAACCATTATTCAACTCTTTCAATATTATTTTCTGAATGCAACCCATTTAAGATTAAAACATAATCAAGGTGAGAAAAATAATGTACTTCACAAACAATATTCTTTTTTAAATCTTTAAAAAGGTTATAAATCATCTTGTCAGTAAAGCAAATGTTTATGTAAAAATACCAAATAAAATATAATTCTAAGGATTTAAGTTCGGAGAGTTATAACCTCCCGGCTCATGGGTAAAATGTATAGGGGATGTCAAGTTTAACGAGTTAACGCATGTGATTAAACACAAAATAATCACATTAATCGTGTATAAACGCAATTAATCAGCCAGTTTATTTTGACCCCCCATGCGTCTTTACCTTAACCATGCATGCTTACCTGCAGGCAGTGTTGGTTATATGGTCAGTGATCAGGTCAATGCATACAACAATGCAAAAATGAGTGAGGAGACATCAACTGTTGTGCTTTGTTTCACTTCAAAATACATCCAGAAGGGACTTTAGATACAACTGTAACCAAGTTTTGAGCAAATAAAGGTAATGCATGCCAGTAAAACATACAATAAATGTTCATGTATGGCATTTTGACAATTAAATTGCATGTGTGTCAAAGTATCGGGGACTTTTTTTGAGAGCAATTTACTGCAATTATTCATGAATAGTCACATCTCAAAAGTGTGCTAATTCTGTATTTAAAAAAATATAATTTGACAGCACTGGTAAACGTGTATAATTATCGCAATTGTATAATGAATTTGTGGTTTTTAAATGCAATAATCATGTCATGAAGTTGATTAAATGATTGTGTTTTCCCACAAAGATGTCACATAAAAGCAGCTTACTTGGGAATGCTTTGCTGCATTAAAAAAAGACAAGCATTTCATGTTTTTTGATACAATTATACCAACCTTTTTGGTTTATATAACCAAACTGTATATAACTGTCCCTAATATCTTGAAGAAGAATGTTTTGAGTCAACCGACAACATTCTTGACTCACAATCATGTGAGTTGTTTGCAGAAAGAGGCGGCTGCCACCTCAATTCAGGTACAGGAAGGTACAACATAGGAACACTTATGATAGTATATAAGTCCTTGAACTCAAAACGGCGACTATGTTGAAATATTGCAAAAACATTTTAAATGCACTTAAAAGCCAGCGTTCACCACAAATACGCCGAGCATACAGAAAGCAGCCAAACTCAAACTCTATTAAAGAGCTGCGAGAAGGCCACAGAGCAAACATAAAGTGACCCTAAAGACCTTTATAAAGGAAAAGGCCTCTACGTGGGTGGATTAGTTGTATTTTCTGTATTGCACACAGACACAAACACACACGGTTCACACACTTGCCCAATCAGACCTTACGTAGATTCCCATCATGGCAGCTTTCATTAGAAGTCAGATAAGATCAGTGAAGGCGCCAATGCTGTGCACAAGGTGGGGTGGTTACACCTGAATGCTCTTCCAGTTAAGCACCCACATAATCAACACAAATATTATAAATCCTAAGAGGGACGACTCTCAATTAAACCGTACTTACTCCAGGAAAACAGTCCAAGAAAAAACAATTATGAAAACAAATTCCTAAAAGCTCGTATCTGTTTTTTACCTAAACTTATTTTTTATTTTGGTTTAAAGATCTTTCTCATATTATCGGATGGCACAAAATAAAACAATGTTT
>NC_084733.1:42734792-42917292 GCF_033978785.1 Entelurus aequoreus | reverse complement strand
TCACCTCTCCGTAGGTTTGCTCTGGACCACACAAAAAACACACACTTTATTGTTTCAATACACACCTTTGCAACACTTTAAAGCTCAAACAAACTCTTAGTGCGCGCATGGAAGGAAATGGTGACATTTTACGCACAAGCACTGAAGCATGCAAACAACGTCTTACCCATTTGCCTTGACGTTCCGTGGAAGTGTATAAATTAAAGCGCACACAAATAGTCCAAGCCGTAAAAAAAAAAGAAAAAAAAAAAAAAGAAAAAAGTACCCGCTTCTTCCTTTACCTATCTTTTTTTAAAGCGATCTTCATCCGATAAACGCAAATTGAAGTTATCCCGGTGAGTTTGCAGGGATTAATTTGACGCGTCCGCTCCACGTCAATGTTTTGCTGTTGAACGCAGAGGCTGTGCTCGGTTTTGATTGGCCGCCGCGGGGCTGCTGCAGCGCTCTCAACCAATCACAAGCCACGTCCGGTCGGAGCTGCGCAGCCTCCTGCCGTGTTTTGCATAGAGGGAAGTGGCAGGAAAGGGGAAACATTTCATCCAACATGAAGCCTCCTGGTAAGAACTTTAAAGCATGACCATATGCATGCACACTAATATGCACGGCTGGGGAATTTATTGGATTATTTTAATAACACGGTGCCTTTTTACATTAAAAAGTGTTACAAACATGGAAAAATATTTTATAAATTTTGCATTATATCATTTTAATATTGTTGTATCGTATCTTGCATTGCATTGCCTTCCTAAATTAAGATATATTAGTCATATTTTTGTAACTATTTATTTATTCCTAAAATGTGGATCGGTGCAATAAATTCAGAATCAAAGTGAGGAGAGTGCATTCAGACTATTAATTGAAAAAAATATGTGTTGCATGTTAGTCTGGAAATATTTAATAATGCTTCTTTTACAGTATCGGAAATAATCAGTGCTCACGTAATCGATATATTCTACATTTCCAGACTATGAGATACATGTCAACGTGCACCTTTATAGTTCGCAAAATATGTCTTATTAAAAATTCAACAGCCGACTTAAAAGATAACAAGGTTCCCCTTCTTTACCTCCACCTGCATCATCATCATCGTCATCATCACATCGTGGAAGCCATTATAAGAAGATAGTTTTCACCTCCGTGAGGTGGAGCACATGAATTGCATGCATTTTCCGTTTTGAATTGAACGTTTTGTATAATATGTTGACTTCATTAATTAAGCTTCTAAAAACTTACTTGTGTGTCACACAGGACGCCCCCCTCTGGACATGAAAGAAACTGCAGGCATCGGTGCTCTAATGAGGTTGGTACAAATTGCACGTTTGAAAAAATATATTTCACTTTTTCACGATCATTTTCAACGAATTTAAATTACACTTAAAACTTAATTATGCACAATTTCAAGTATACATGCCAACCTCACATTTGTTTTTGTTTTTATTTTTAATAATTGATTTTTCGGGAGTGTATGTGCACGGTGTTTTCATCTCTACAGTTACACGCATGTTTTTCGATTACAATGTGTACTTTAATTTCTTGAAAATATGTACATAAATATTGTACATATATTGTATTCCTTAATTATGCTATCCGACATCAGCGGTTAAAAACAATCCAAATTATTAGCTGCGTTATGTTATAGAGGTTTTATAATGAGGTTATGGGTGGTTAGTTATAGATACGGTTTTATCCTGTCATAGATGTGTAAATAAATATACACATTTTACAATACTCTAATGTAAATCAACATTACATTTTTATTTTTCTACAATTCGTTTAACACGATATCATAACATTGCAAACACATTAATATGCCTTAATGATGAAATGTAATTGTACTTTTTTTTTTAAAAACGAAATGTTTGCGTGCATGCATGCAGCGATAAAAATAAAACATGTGCAGACTCTGAGCAAAACTCCCACTCATATTTTAATATACACTTAAGCCACACATACACATTACAACACGGATGTTAACATTTCACTTTAAAAATGACTTTTCATTAAATAAAACCCATAATTATTTTGTCATATATACTCCACTCAAAATACAAATGTAGACATAAGCGTTGTATATATTTATACATAAACGGCGTGGAGGTCAAAACTATAGGCAACGTAATATTTCAAGATAATGAGATTTGTATTTTTTAATGCATTATATCACAATTTATTGTTCTGTTTGACGTCTATTTAAAGGTATTTTATATTGTGTTGATAAAATGCTGCAATAAAACCTACCATGTAATCATTTTAAACAATTAATACATTTTTTAAAAAACGGCTCCCTTTACGCAGTATAATGTTTTTTAACGCAGTCTCTCACACTTGAAACGTTCTCATTGTCGTTTTTGATTGTTGCATTTTTAAAACATTATCATCCCGATGGTAATGACAAAAAAAATAACAAATAGAAGCAGTTGATTTCAGGTGAGATAAGTGAAGTCATGTGGTCAACACACCTGACACCAGCAAGGTGCAGAGACCCTCCTGCATGGTGCCCTCAGTAAATATTGGTGCTGCTTCGAAGTGTCATCTATAGTGGCCTTTGTCTTTAATATATATATATATATATATTTTCATTCACTGCGTGGGTATGTGCGTGTGCGTGTGCGTGTGTGCGTGTGTGTGTATTCTTTAAAACACTACAGATATTGTCACTGTAAAATATGCATCCAAACAGCAAAATTCATGTTTATATTGTCAAGAAAGTCTATTAATCTATAAATTGTTTGGCTGTCCTAAATTAGACATGAAGTACAGTATAATAATGAATACTTGCTTTGTGTACCTGCTGGTGAGGTAGGAGGGCAGAAAGCTGACTTCTTTTATGGGCCCAAGAGCCACTATATATATATATATATATATATATATATATATATATATATATATATATATATATATATATATATATATATATATATATATATATATATATATATATATATATATATATTAGGGCTGTGAATCTTTGGGTGTCCCACGATTCGATTCAAAATCGATTCTAGGAGTCACGATTCGATTGAAAATCGTTTTTTTTTTTTTCAATTCAACACGATTCTCGATTCAAAAACGATTTTTTTTTTTTTTTTTTTTTTTTTTTATGAAAACAATACACAACAATACCATTTAATTTTGGAGTTCTGAACTTGTAATTTCTTGCAGTGTTTATTAAGTGGTAGTATGTCACATTTGTCCCAATTAACTTTATACCCTGATAAACAGCCATATTCAGTGATGACATTATTGATATAAAAAAGAGAGGAGTAAACATGTGACAGGTAAAAAAATGATGTCGTCACAATACATTGATAGCTTATTATACTGAGAGCCAATTTTTATACCATGAATATTATTTTCACTTCTTATTTTTGCAGCTAAGGGTTCAATAACCAAATTAAATAATAATCCAGATGCAGGACATCCCTGTATTACTCCTATTTTTTACAAAAAAGGTTCTGAAATATGATTATTGGTTTTGACTGATGCCATGGGCCTTGTATAAAGCATCTTAATCCGTTGTATAAAATGATCTCCAAATCCAAATTTACGTAATGTGCAAAACATAAATGAGCAGTTTATGCGGTGGAATGCCTTCTCCGCATCAACAGTACATACTGCTGTGGGATAAGGGAGACTTCTAGCATAGTAAATAACATTAAACAATTTCCTTGTATTGTCTAAAGATTGTCGACCTTCCATGAAGCCAGTTTGGTCAGTATGAATTAATTTTCCTATTACATTTGATAATCGTGTGGCTAAGATTTTTGCCAAGATTCAAAAGGATTTTCTATTCATTCAATACATAGGATTTCAGCAGGATCTACCCCAGTCTGCTGACATGCAAGCAGAGTAGTATATTTTTGTAAAAAGCTTTTATAATTGTAAAGGACAAAGTTTTATCAACTGATTGCAATAATGTACATTTGTTTTAACTATTAAATTAACCAAAAATATGACTTATTTTATCTTTGTGAAAATATTGGACACAGTGTGTTGTCAAGCTTATGAGATGCGATGCAAGTGTAAGCCACTCTGACACTATTGTTCTTTTTATTTTTATTTTAATAAATGTCTAATGATAATGTCAATGAGGGATTTTTAATCACTTCTATGTTGAAATTGTAACTAATATTGATACTGTTGTTAATAATATTCATTTTTGTTTCACTACTTTTGGTTTGTTCTGTGTCGTGTTTGTGTCTCCTCTCAATTGCTCTGTTTATTGCAGTTCTGAGTGTTGCTGGGTCGGGTTTGGTTTTGGAATTGGATTGCATTGTTATGGTATTGCTGTGTATTGTTTTGTTGGATTGAGTAATAAAAAAAATAAAATAAAAAAATTAATAAAAAAATTAATAAAAAAATAAAAAAATATGAGAATCGGTTCTGAATAGCACAACGTCAGAATTGCGATTCGAATTTGAATCGATTTTCCCACACCCCTAATATATATGTATATATATATATATATATATATACATACATACATACATACATATATATATATATATATATATATATATATATATATATATTCATATGTATATATATGTATATATATATATGTACATATATATATATATATATATATATATATATATATATATATATATATATATATATATATATATATATATATATATATATATATATATATATATATATATATGTATATATATATATATATATATATATATATATATATATATATACATGTGAGACATGACAGTTTTTACCAGGCAGAGAAATTGCTTCAATAAACTTGTCTCATATGAAGTATTCATGTTCACATTGGTCTAATTGTTACATGAAAGCATGGCATCAGCGCTTAACACACGTCTATATATTTACTGTATTGAATGTGACTTGGTTAGGTGCGTGTGTGCTTGTTTTGCGATGAACTTGACCTTTATCCGAACATAAATAACTTGTTATTTACAAAATGATTTCATCAAAATGAGTGTGTATGGACTTTTTACCTTGTGGGACATTTTACTCTTAAATATCTTCTCATGTGTTTAGCCTTCACACAAGTGTTCGCTCATATTCTTCAAGTGGAAATGTGGGAATTAAGAAGATATGATGTTTTGGGAATATGAAAATCTTGCTAAGCGTTAGTGTGTGAACATGTAGTCGGACAGGTGCCCTCTCCGTGTTGTCACAAACAGGCAACTTGTATAACAACAAGTTCAGGTTAGGGCAGTAAATGTCATGTTGACACAAAATGGTGCTTCAGAGTAAACAAAGATGACCAAGAGAAGATAAATCCTTCTAATTTATTCAAACATATACTATAGAATTATGTAGTTTGTTCAAATAACATGACATCAGTGACCTCTTGCTGTTTAAATTATTATATTATATGAAGAATTCCTATTTTTACAATAGTCTACAACAGGGGTCGGGAACCTTTTTGGCCGAGGGAGCCATGAAAGCCAAATATTTTAAAATGTATTTCCGTGAGAGCCATATAATATTTTTTAACACTGAATACAACTAAATGCGCGCATTTTTAAGTAAGACCAACATTTTTAGAGTATAATAATTCTCTTATTCTTTTTAATAATATTGTTATTCCGAAGCTAACCAATAATAAATAAAATACTTCTTACCCTTAATGCGACTTTTTGAATAGGTGCGGTAGAAAACGGATGGATGGATTAAAATGCATTAGAATGTTTAATATTATGAACCTTATTTTTAACACTGTGATTACCAGCGGAATTATTCATTACTTATCGTGTTAAGCAATGTCAGTTAAGATTTATCTACGAGCCAGATGCATTCATCAAAAGAGCCACATCTGGCTCGAGAGCCATAGGTTCCCTACCCCTGGTCTACAATAACCATTGAGCATGTTGACTTAAATAACCTTTAATCTAAATTTAAACCTGTACATATTCAATCACAGGTTATTACTTGCTAAGAAAGGAGCATGTGTGGTCAAAATAAATTGCAGGATTAATTTGCGTATATACATTATCATTGCATATTTTTTCAGTATTAATCACAATGAGTTAACTCGTTATTTTTGACAGACCTACTTTTTGAATTTAATTTAAAAAACGATATGCATATAAAACATGCTGTGAAGAGGCCAGGATTGGAGAACATTGTGAAGACAAAAAGCTTTTTATGTAGTGAAACTATAGTGCATGTATGCAGAGCTAAAACTGGCTAAAACAGGGTCCTAAGGAGTATTTTTATTTGGAGCCCCACACAAATTTACAGAGCTTTTCACGTGAATTCTGAGAGCAATCTGTTAGCGGTTCCCAGAGTAAACTCAAATCAAGGGAGAGCATCATTCAGTCGCTATGCAACAGATAGCTGGAATAAACTTCCTGAAGATGTCAGACTTTCCCCAACTCTGACAACTTTTAAAACTAGACTGAAAACTTTCATGTTCACCTTAGCTTTCAGCTAAATCTTTTAATCTTTTAACTTTTAACGTCCGCACTGTTTTTATTTTTATTGTCTGAATTTTAATTTTGCTTTTATTTTCTTTCATTTCACTTTGTTGTCTGTGAAGCACTTTGAGTCTGCCTTGTGTATGAAAAGTGCTATACAAATAAAGTTGCCTTGCCTTGCCTTGCTTTGAATTTAATCCAATGGTATGGTTTTTACCCCAAAAATAATGGAAAATAAATAATAACTATTTTTGGGTGAAATACGAAAATCATTTCTGACACATGTCCAACCAGGCGCAGTACTTACGTCTTGCAAGACCAGCATTATCACTCCACGCCAACGAAAGCAATGAGAAAAAAAATGAAGAAATGTGCCATTGTATTCTTATCAGGGACAGAGCAGGAACGGGTCAGGATTACTTTTGTGGTAAACATGTGATAGGATGAGCCCTGTTATTCATTAATTGACATTTTACATGCTCTTCTTCACAGAAAATCAGGCCCTTCACGGATTGTGCATGGTTTCGTTGTTATAATTTATTATTATATTTATATTAATTTCAGGGTTTTTTTTTATTACGAGGGGACTGACAATGAACTTTTTAAAGAAAGACAAATTCATGTTAATTAAAAAGAGCTCACATTTGAATATTTAATATGGGATTGATCTCGTCATAATTCAAAAGGGAACTGAACTTTTATGAATTTTGCCTAACATTCACAATTCTTATGTGAGACAAGCGCACATATGTTTTTCTCTTTTTTATACATTCGAAATTGTACACAACACTAGCAAGAAGTGGCTAACAATGCAGGCAATGGGAATTCAAATATAATCCGCCTAAAAAGCGTTGTAAAAAACCTCCAAAAACTTCCAACAAGGTTTTGTAAACATGTTGTAGGTATATATGTAATGTAGTAACTGGCACATTCATGATAGCATGGAATATTTGTGTCATTTTAAACATTAATCATGACAGACTTTGTGAGCCCCAATGACAGCTACTTTGGGACAGATGGTGAACCAGAACATTACAATTTTGAGCCTGAATATACAGAGACTGCGCCAAAAGCTGTAGAAGCTGTGTGCTAAGCAGATTCAGCTTTAATGAAACACTAAACATCCTGTAGCGATAGTGATAAACACTAAAGAAGAAATACAAACTACAAACATAATAAAACAATCACCTACTGTACAATGTCCACTCTCACTCGGATGCTGACTGATGGGATGTTTGTATATTTCAGCACAAGACTTACCATCACTGTTTAGATGATGAATTCAGCATAAATTGAAAGAATGCTGGGCGCAAACATCAGAATCAGAATCAGAATCAGAATAGTTTTATTGCCATTGTTTGAGAACGGGTTCACAAACTAGGAATTTTTCTTGGTGCAAACGTGCGACATAAAACACATATAACACATATTTGGTATAAAAAGAGCTGTGACTGAGCTATCAGATAGACTTAGAAGGGATTCAAGGAATTCAAGGAGCTACTGTTAGGAGTTATTGTTCATTTGCCTGATGGCCGAAGGGAAAAAACTGTTCAGGTGGCGGGAGGTGTGGGTCTGGATGGAGCATATAGTCTCCTGCCTGAGGGGAGAGGGGAGAATAGTGTGTGTCCAGGGTGAGAAGAGTCAGCTGTGATCCGACCCACACGCCTCCTGGTCCTGGAGAACAAGTCCTGGAGGGATGGGAGCTTGCAGCCAATCACCTTCTCAGCAGCACGGACGATGCGTTGCAGTCTATTCTTATCCTGGACTGTGGCGCCAGGGAACCACACTGTGATGGAGGAGGTCAGGATGGACTCTATGATGGCTGAGTAAAACTGCACCAGCATCTCGGTCGGCACCTTAAGTTTCCTCAGCTGCCGCAGGAAGTACATCTTCTGCTGGGCCTTCTTGATGAGGGAGCTGATGGTCAGCTCCCACTTGAGGTCCTGGGTGATGGTGGTGCCCAAGAAACGGAAGGAGTCCACAATGGGGACGGGGGTGGGAGAGTCAATCAGGGTGAGGGGGGATGGTGGGGCTGTGACTTTCCTGAAGTCCATGATCATCTCCACAGGTTGTTGAGGCATCTTGTCACATCTTCCTCGCAAAGTCAACTGTTTAAGTTGAATTTCAAAGTTGACTAACTTTTCGACTTATGGCCACAACCTTTTTCTATAGAGGTGGGAGGCATGATTTATAATCGAACACAAACTTTGACAAACTCGGAGGCGATGCAGAACCAGCAGCTTAGTAGGTCAAGAGCTGCAGTAACTAAAAAAAGTCACTTCCTGTCAATGAGAAAGGACGCAAAGAAAAAAGCTCCGCTTCTGCTACCGGAGTTTTTGTTAAGTCTGAAGATTTTGACCACTGATTTGACCACTGATTTGCGATCACAGCCACAGGAGAGTCACCTGGCATCTTCGATCTGATTTTGGTCAGTTGAGAGGCACTGATACGCTGAAAGAAGGCGAGTGGAAGAGCCGTTAGCCGCAAGCCAAAGGCGCCTCCCGCAGTTCAAAGCGGTTGCCTAGCAACCAAAAGTTACGGCGAGTTTACAGCTGTTTTAAAGTGATCCCGACGTCGCAGAGTGATATAAGTTGACAGGCTGACACCTCAAATTGATCTCTGAACGGCGCAAGGTACGAAATTGTTGAAAAAACAAGTTAAAAGTGCCGCAAGTCGCTAAAGAAGTAACTGCCCTTAAGACATAAGAGGCGCTGACGTCAGTGACTGCCGCGATGCCAAAAGTTAAAGGATTGACTGGAAAGACTGATTTGAAGCTGGGCACAGGACATGATGGGATTCAAGAAGGGATACTACAAAAAATACTCCAGGAATTTAAAGAAGAAATGTTAGAAAAATTGGAAGAATTGATGGATGGATGGAAAGAGGATATGAAAGAAATGAAAGAAGAAATGAAAGAAATGAAAAAAGAGAACAACTCCAGAAATAAAGAAGCCACTGAAATGAGCAAACAAATGAAGATCCTTCAAGAAGACAACAACATGCTGAGGAACATCATAGATGAAATGGATCAGGATAAACGAATGAATGATATCATTGTGACAGGGCACCGTATTAAACCAAGATCCTATGCGAACGCTGTGAATAATGAAGGTGAACCAGATGAAATGGATATGGTCTCAGCAGAACAGCAAGTGGTCAACTTCCTGCAATCAAAAGAAATTGAAATTGACATTAATACCATCGAAACATGCATCCCACTGAACGGAAGAAACAACAACGCCACTCCAGTCGTGCTTGTGAAACTCGTAAACAGAAAATCTAAAATGGCATTGCTGAGACAGGGAAAGAAGCTGAAGGGAACAAATGTGTACATGAATGAGCATCTCACAAAACGCAATGCTGGAATCGCCAAGAAAGCACGCGACTTGAGAAGGCAGGGAAAAATCCAGGGAACTTGGAGCACCAACTGTAAAATCTACATCAAGCTGAATGGAAGTCCAGAAGCAAGAGTAATTGTTGTCCATGACATCAAGGACCTGGACAATTTTTAAAGTTTACACAGCTTCCACAACAACGATGATAATGGACTCTGACAGAAAACAAACACCCAAATTCAGCATCGACACTACTATGTTCCAAGGGACGACTAAACAAGAGGACCTAGATTCAAGATTGCATCCACCTACACTTATTGAGATTATTGAAACAACATCAAAGTTTGTTGAACAAGAAAATATGGAACTAAAAAATTTCTGCAACAAAGATCACAAAAACCAGGATTTGGAAAATGATATAGATCCAGATACAAATTTTTTCTCCCACATCAGTAATAGTTGTTTTTATTATACAGATGATCAATATAATAGCAACATTGAATGTGATAACAAATTGTCAATTATTCATTTTAATAGCAGAAGCTTGTATGCAAATTACAATAACATTAAGAACTTTTTGGAACACATCAACGAACCCTTCAAAGTGATTGCTGTCACAGAAACATGGATTGATGATAAAAAAGGAATAGATTTTGATCTGGAGGGATATGAACTAAACTACATCAACAGAACCAACAAAAAAGGAGGAGGAGTAGCTGTGTACGTGATGAAGAACCTGAACTACAAAGTGGTAAAAAACATGTCATTTGCCATTGATAATATCTTAGAATGTATAACCATTGAAATATGTCAGGAAAAAAGCAAAAACATATTCATCAGTTGTATATATAGATCACCTAAGTCAAGTATAGAAACATTTGAAGAATGGATCAAGGCTACTTACATGGACAATGGTCAAAGAATAATGTTCTTATGTGGTGACTTTAATATTGACTTATTGAACCCCAACAAGCAAAAGTCTATTGATGACTTCATTGATACAATGTACAGCATCAGTCTATATCCTAAAATCACAAGGCCAAGCAGAATCACAGCACACTGTGCCACGCTTATTGATAATATTTTTACCAATGATTTTGATAATAACACTACAAGTGGTCTACTTATAAGCGACGTTAGTGATCATCTGCCAGTTTTTACAATATATAATGGAAACTACAAGAAGAACATGGAAGACAAAAGGACATTTCGAAGACTGTGCACAGAGAAGAGGATGACTGCCTTCAAAATTGAGCTACAAAAGCAAGATTGGGACAATGTGTATAATGAAAAAGAGGTTGATGAAGCATATGAACATTTCTTAAACAAGTTCATAATACTTTATGACAAACATTGTCCATGGATACAACTCAGTAACAAGCAGAGAAAGAATAATCAACCATGGATGACAAAAGGATTAAAAAATGCTTGTAAGAAGAAGAATACACTATATAGAGAATTTATAGCACAAAGAACTATAGAGGCAGAAATTAAGTACAAAAAGTATAAAAACAAGTTAACAGACATACTACGATCATGTAGAAAAGAATATTACAGTGAATTGTTGGACAGGAACAAAAATAATATGAGAGCAACATGGGGCATCCTCAATAGCATCATTAAAAATGGAACTAAGAGGGACTACCCTCAATACTTTTTAGATGAAAATAAAAAAAATGACAACATAAAGGAAGTAGTTGAAAGCTTCAATAATTATTTTGTAAATATTGGACCAAAATTGGAAGAAAGGATTCCAGACCCAGTTCCAATTGAGGACTATAATGATACCATAGAGCGAAATCCCAACTCCATGTTCCTCAGTAATGTGACACAGGAGGAAATAGTTACAATCGTGAAAAAATGTAAATCTAAGACTTCAACTGATTGTAACGGAATTGATATGGAAACGATAAAAAAGGTTATTGAAGAGATCTCAGGACCATTAATGTATATTAGTAACCTATCATTTCAAACAGGTACATTTCCAAACAAAATGAAAATAGCTAAAGTTGCACCAATTTATAAGACTGGAGATAAACATCAATTTACAAATTATAGACCTGTTTCTCTACTTCCACAATTTTCTAAAATCATTGAAAAACTGTTCAATAACAGATTAGAAAGTTTCATAAATAAAAATAGAATACTCGAAGAGAACCAATATGGATACAGAGCTAATGTTTCAACTCCAATGGCTTTAATTGAAATTACAGAAGAAATTACCAATGCAATAGATAGTAAAAAATGTGCAGCAGCGGTTTTTATGGATCTAACTAAAGCATTTGACACAATTAATCACAATATTTTAATCAAAAAACTAGAACGATATGGCATCAGAGGGTTAGTCTTAAACTGGATAAGAAGTTATCTAACGAACAGGAAACAATACGTGAAGCTAGGCAAACACACGTCTACAACGCTAAATATATCCTGTGGTGTACCTCAGGGATCAATACTAGGACCTAAATTATTCAATCTCTATATAAATGACATTTGTAAAGTTACAAAAGATTTAAAGTTAGTATTATTTGCGGATGATACAACAGCGTTTTGTTCAGGAGAGAACACACAGGAGATAATACAAATAATAACAGAAGAAATTAACAAATTAAAAAGATGGTTTGACAAAAACAGACTATCGTTGAATCTTAGTAAAACTAAAATAATGCTATTTGGTAACAGTAGAAGAGAAAGTCAAACACAAATACAAATAGACGGAATAGAAATTGAAAGAGTAAACGAAACCAAATTTCTAGGTATAATGATTGATGATAAATTGAACTGGAAATTTCACGTAAAATGTACATCGATAAAGTTGCAAGAAACACGAATTTAGTGTAATTATTAGAAGTAATAATGAGTGTTGGAACATGTTCTAGACCAAAGAATCCATTCATAGTTCTCTACTGCTCACTAGTGTTACCATATCTGAGCTACTGTGTAGAAATATGGGGAAATAATTACAAAAGTACACTTCATTCATTAACGGTGTTACAAAAAAGATCAGTTAGAATAATACATAATGTTGGATATAGAGAACATACAAACCCTTTATTTATTGAATCGAAAATACTGAAATTCCACGACATAGTGAATTTGCAAACAGCTAAAATTATGCACAAAGCAAACTATAACCTGCTACCCAAGAATATACAACAATTCTTCTCAAAAAAAGAGGAGAAATATAATCTTAGAGAAAAACGTAATTTAAAACATTTGTTTGCACGTACAACACTTAAGACCTTCAGTATATCAGTATGTGGAATTAAATTATGGAATGGATTAAGCAAAGCAATCAAACAATGTACTAATATGATCCACTTCAAGAAACTCTTCAAACTTAAAGTGTTTACAAAGTACAATGAAGAAGAACCATGACAAACATTCTCAATTTATTTCATCCATCCATTCATTCATTCTTAAAGTAATCTTACTTATCTCATCATATGAAATATGACTTACTTCACCAATTATTATTATTAAATTCTTACTATTATTTATTTATTTATTTTTATTGTAATTACTTATGGAGTTTATTGTGAAAAAATTGTGAACAGGAAGTGAACAAAAAGTTTTGCAACTGTTATGTAAAGAAAAGGGGTAGGATTAAATAAGCTCTGCTTCTTCCTACTCCTTTTCGAACATGTTGAAAAGAAACTGGAAATTGTGATGTATCATGTTGTATGCTTGCATGTTCGAAATAAACTCAAACTCAAACTCAAACTCAAACTATACGTTACCTCTCTAGGATCAAGGCACTGTGTTACTTTAAATAGTTCTTGGCGTTAGCGCTTATAATAAGAATGTCGCAAATACTTATATAAATTAAGCTTTCTTAGCAGTTTGTTGGTCTTTTTTCAGAGGGCTTTAAAGGCTGACTAGATTAATCCTATTAGCTACAATGCTAGCCATCTAGTACTAGCCATATTTTACAATTTAGACTACACAAAAAAGAGTAAAACATATGTGTTCTATAGGGATTGTGAGTGATAGGCAAAATTCCCCCCAAACGTGCAGTTCCCCTTTAAGGAACAGCATTTATATTGACCTCTTTCAAATTGGTGAATTATTAATTTTCAAGGATCATGAAACACTTTTTTCATGCAATTTCCTTTTTAATATTGTCAACTGCCATACATGAATATAATTAAGTTACCAAAAGTTGAAACCATCTGGACAGAGGGATGATGAGTCGTCCTATTGAACCGAGCAGCTAAATAGCCAGCGGAACCTAATACAGTACAATTAATTAATAATGTAATTTCCGGTTCTACGGTTTATAATTTTCTTACCTGCTATTATCTTTTAGCAGTTGTGGTATTTCAAAAAAAAAGAAAAAAAGAAAAGCAACAGTTAAGGATTTGATCCTAGTTTAGATGCTCAGAACAAAAGTCTCACACAATTTGACGAGGTCTGGTGGGATTTGTGGTAATGTGAAGTAACATTTTGCACGGCAACGGTTTGACCAATGTACAACCTTTAAGATATATTTTTGGAAATCGGAGAATTAAATTAAAATTTCAGTTCAGACCTAAGCACCCATGACAATAAATAAGAGAAGTTCCTTCATTTTGATTGACGAACAAGTCAGCAAAATTGCATTACATTTTGAACCCAAATATTAAACATGTTTTTTTATTTAACTGAAATTGAAATTGCATTTTTTAATGAAATGTGTGTTCATGTATGCATTTGATATTTTATTTATTATCATTTATTATATGTAATTATTCTATAATGAGCGGTTAAAATGTTAGCATGTAAGTTGTAAATGTTGTCTAGTGTGAAGGTCATAAATTGTACAAAAATAATCTAAATATGATGAAAAAATAGTTAACCGCTTTCTTGGTTCTGGAGTGTTATTAGAGCAGGAACTTATCAGAAGTCAATTGTATTGCAAATAATGATCCACAACCGGAGGCAAAGGTGTTTGCAAAAGTTGTCCGTACACCCGCTGAGCGAGTCGTATTCACAAAATAAATAATGTACAAAAAGGCCGACCAATCACAGCTAGAGATGTCCGATAATGGCTTTTTTGCCGATATCCGATATTCCGATATTGTCCGACTCGTAATTACCAATTCCTATATCAACCTATACCGATATACAGTATACAGTTGTGGAATTAACATATTATTATGCCTAATTTTGTTGTGATGCCCCGCTGGATGCATTAAACAATGTAATAAGGTTTTCCAAAATAAGAGAACATCTTCAACTCAAGTTATGGAAAAAAGTGCCAACATGGCACTGCCATATTTATTATTGAAGTCACAAAGTGCATTATTTTTTTTTAACATGCCTCAAAACAGCAGCTTGGAATTTGGGACATGCTCTCACTGAGATAATCCTGATACCCACTACAACTATGGGAAATACTATACTTTGACTTTCACAAAGAGCATTATTATTATTTTTTTTTAAACATGCCTCAAAACAACAGCTACAAAAACAATGAAGGCACACAGCTTCAGTCCAGAGTATACTAGAGTAATAAAGTAAACAATAACATAGTCCTCCTTTAGTGCAAGACTGCCTGGTAAACTGTATAACAGGACATTATAAACTGGGCTCAATCTGCCCTGCTCTAACGTATGTATGAGTAACACAAATGTGCTGCAACCTAGTGGTGAGTGCTTAAAGTGGCCTACCAGTCAGCCAGAGCTTCTGAAATGCTGCGTTGAGACAGGGCACCTCACTTCACTGCAAGCTGCAAAGTGTGCGCCATGCAGGGCAGACTAGCCACACCAAACTCCATCGTAGCTTTTGCCATATTGCGTGCGTTGTCCCTGCCTGACCACAACATGGGCTTTCGCCCCGGGGTGTTTTTTTTTGTATTTTTGTTTTTTCTCGGCAGAGTCTTTAAGCGACAACTGTGTGGTACTACTTTTTTTCGGTGTTTGCTTTTCATCCATCTTCCGCTTGTATTCATTGTGTATCTCCTTATGATTCTTGAAGAGGTGGAGGATCAAATTGCTCGTATTAAAGGAAGACGTCTTGGTTCCTCCTCGCATAACTACATTTTTGCAGTCATTGCAAATTGCCAGTTTTTTATCCGTCAGGCACACTTTAAAATAATCCCAAACCTTAGACATGGTGTCATTACTCAGTCACAGAGGGAGCTCGCTTGTTAACCAGGCTACAGCACCGGCAACAACACACTCTTGTTGTTGTTATGCTACGCTCGCGGCGGTTTGATTAGGTCATCAAGAGTCGACAGTAAACCTCTCATGCTGCAGTCGTGCTGCAACTCCTGTGTTGTGTGTGGGAGAGGGGAAAGGGGAGAGGGGAGAGGGGAGAGGGGAGAGGGGAGGGGCTGCTGACTGGGAGACGCAATGTCCGCGTTTTACCGGATATGTACCGCTCCGTACAGCGCCGTTTTAAAAAGTAATTAATTTTACTTTTTGAAACCGATACCGATAATTTCCGATACTACATTTTAATGCATTTATCGGCCATCTCTAATCACAGCCTGTCAAAGTGCATGCCAATTTACGCAGGACGGTTTGGAGGGGGTACATACTGTAGCGTACACGGTATATAAGCAATGCAATAGGAGTCTGGAACAGGTTAAAAAAAGAAATTGGTGGAAAGTTTCCTAGCAAAGCTGAGCAAATATTGATAATTGATACACAATTGTGGCGACATTAAACTAAAGTGTTTGCTCGTTAATCCTACATGCAGCAGGTGTGTATTTATTGAGCAAAATACATTCAGTCTAACGACATGAATGTGTTATAATGTTGTTCAGAATGCACTAATGCACTTTGCCTTGAGTGTGATTAGTGGATAATGAGTGTTGTGTTAATGGTGTGGAGAGAAACAGACAAACGTCAGAGTGAGTTTAAGAATATTGGAATTAAGCAGTGCTGTTGGCGTGTTGAGGTCGACATCAAAGTTTAAAAGGAGCGTCAGATTCCGTGTTCTTCTATCGAGACGCTAGATTACTTACAAGAAGTTACTTGCACAATGTCATCATCAAGGATGTTTTGCAGGTGGCTGAGTCGGCATCTTTGGAGGTAAAGTGCAACCAAACGTTGAGCCTAAAACCGTCCTAACAGTTGACTTGGCGATAACTATACTTGATGTTTGCCTCTTTTTGGTTCAATAAAGTGGCACTAATGGCACTTTCATTTCATTTTTCATTTTCATTTATTTATCTATTTCAGGCAATGACATAAAGAAGTACAAGTTGACAAAACATAATAATATAAATTAATATAATGCATGATTGTACACTTTAGTCTGGTTATTATGTTGGGACTGGTGCCATTATGGTACAGAGTTTGGCTACACATCCAAAACAACAAATACAATAAATGAAAATGGTTGTGTGACCTTTTAATTTGAACTGGATGTTGTTGCTGATGGCACATACAGTACCATCAGGGATGGGTACCAAACTCAATACTTTTACAAAGTCGGTACCAACCAAAGTCTGTCTGTAATACCGGGTATCGATTTGTGAAAAACTACACTGTACCACAATTTGACACCTTATTTGCACGTGAAGTAATGTCCAGTTGCAGACTCGGCACCAGCACAAGCGCTTGGCCCAGAAGCAAACATTCAAGCACTCTGAGCAGTGTTGTTAATGTTGCAATTTTCCATGCCAACAAAGCAAGAAAAAGGTGCTGAAAAGTAAAGTACGGCTCCGCTTTTCAAAATGTGCTCGCTCGATGCAAACTTACACTGGATTTGCTATAAGCATGCTACAGGTTAGAATTATCAATTTTACATGGCAGTTTAAACAACTCAGATTTTCAAAATCAAAACTACATCTTGTAGTTTTGATTTCGCAAGTTACAATCAAACAGCAAGAGTGAACAAAATACCATACTTGGTATTTTATACATAGTATAAACTCTTTGTAGGGCGCCACAAGAAATAATGGCATTTTCAAATTAATGGCAAATACTTTTTTCTGACAAAGGCAACACACCACAGTCCAGAACGGTGTATAGAGAGAGTATGGCCCACTCGGTTTCAAAGTTGGTAGCAAAGATGGCGCCCTGTAATCACTTGAAGGGCTTTTGACCAATCAGAGAGAGTATTGCCAGAGGATCCCCTAAATGATTGGTTAAAAGCACCTCTGATGACTGCCATGTTTGCTGCCAACTTTGAAACCGAGTTGACCGTACTTTCTCTACATACGGTTCTGCCATAGTCTATACACTAATTCCATCTAATGTCTTGAAATTGTAACTGCATGCAAAGTCTACTATACACTACTTGCAAATGAGACACAGAAGTGTACGAAAAAAACACAACAATTCGAGAGCACATCTCAATGTTAGATGTCTAAATAAAGTAAATGTTTGTCTTTTAACAACACATTTGAACACGCACAAAAGTACCAACAAATTGGTAGTGTTGAGTACCATTATCAATTCCCAGGTACCCAGAAGGTGTACTGTATTGATTCAAACGTTAAAGTTACCTATCTCTACATACGGTACACATTTCATCATAAACAAATGTAGGATGTCGCATAGGATGTATTGTGGTCATCTATGGCCATGCATGTCCACCTCAAAATATCTCTGCTTCCTACTAATTACAGAGTGCATCATTTCCACATGCAGTCTTTGGAGAACAGGGTGACCGTGGTTGCATCAGTGCCCTGTACAGTATGAGGTAATTCATATCAAATATGTTGTTTAATTTTATTCTATTCAGTTTTTCGTACCTTGCATCTTTGTGCATCTCCAGATTGACTGTTATTTTCTTGCGCAACATTACAGGGCTGATCTGTTGTCAATTACAGGAGCAACCTAATGACTTTGGGAGCACTTAAGACTGCAACTACAGCTGCTGCTGATTCATGCTTGTCTTGCTTGGATATCAACCGGTAAATTTAAAAACCGAGGGTCACATGTGGTTATTGACATAAACCTTGTATCTTCATTTCACATGTGTGCTCTGACGTTTACCATTAACTCCTGACTTCCAGCACAATACGTTTTTGTATTCTATTTTGTGTATTGCATTGTCCTTCACTGAAATCCTATACACCACCTTCTATTTGTAACTTTTCTCGGATGTATGTAATAATAATGTTCCCAGACTCTCTAAAAGCTGAAAAATCCAAGTCGCGTGTCACAAATTGTCCTACGTTGTATCTCTAATGTGCTGTGCCTCTATGTTTAAGAATGCTGGCTCCATTATGGAGGAGTCTGGAAAGGGCTAGTCAAGGTTTTCTTTCAGAGACAGTGTGATATTGTTTTCCGCCAAACCAGAAATCAAGGCCTTGAACAGGCCTTCTTTATGTCAGGGATAGGGGTAGTGTATTTTCTCTGACAGTTGCTCCTTTTAAGATTAATAGCCTTATGAAAACCGGGTGTCCTCTAAATAAGGCTCAAAATCAGTCAGTGAGACCTCCGCAAGAGAAATTTGGGCCAGAATATTAATGTCACACAGAAAAAATGTGTGCGCAGACATCAAGGTTTTTACTACCTTGACAACAAGCATGCTCAATAACAATGCTGTAGTTCCACTTTTAGTCATATTTTACCAAGAAAGTGTTTTTATTGATGCTGAAATTGGACAAACTGGTGTAGCACACATCTTTATTCATAAATAAATTAATAATACATCAATAATTGTATTTTTTTATCTCCATAAGACTATTCTTTGCAAACAGTTTGGTGTGGAAGAACCTATAAGTATTGACCCTGACCGCATCAAACACTTTGGTATAAACTAGAACAGAGTCTGAACATCGCAGGTCCAGTATCGGTGACCTCTGACCTAAATGCCTAAATGAAGTCTTACCAGTAGGGATGTGTACCAACCAAAGCCTGTTGGTAGTACCAGGTACTGATTCACGTAATATCAAACAGTGCCATATTTTTCGATACCTATGTTGCACGTTCGGTTGCATACTCGTTACTGGCTTAAGCACTTTTCTGGGAATCAAGCAGTTAGCACTCAGAGCACTCAGTCCAAATACTTCTTGGTAATATTGCAATTTTCCTTGCCTATAAAGTAAGAAAAATTAACCCAAAATTACAGTAAGGCTCCACTTTTCTGAAAAGCGTTAGCTCTATGCTAATTTACTCTGTATTTTCCTTACACATGCCAGAGATTAGCATTAGCAATTTTACATGGCGATTTCAACAACTCCAAATTCAGTAATCCAGACTATAACTAAAATGCACGTTACAATCAAACTGCTTGTGTGCAATAAGTACAATGCAATAAGTAAAAACAAATTGTAGGGCTCAACAAAAGAAAAGACTGGCATATTATTATTTTTTTTTTGCAAAGACTACTTCCTGGCTATATCAACACACCGTATCCTATACACTACTGCCATCTAACGTCTTGGAATTGCAACTGGATGTAAAGTCTATGATATAATACTTGTAAATGAGACTGAGAAGTATTAGAAAACAGAATAGCAACTTTACAGCACAGCTCAGTGTTAAATGTTAAACAAAAAAATGAGTTTTTTTTTTTTACTATTAACATCTATTAATACATTTGAACACACACAAAAAGTACTGTAAATTGGTACCGTTGAGTACGGGTATCGATTCCAAGGTACCGGGAATTGGTACCGTATACAAATGTGAAAGGTATCCATCCCTATTTAAAAGTAGGTTTGGGGGATGCTACAAATGTTTCCATTAATCTGAAAGCAAGAATATATAGGGTAAGTATTGCGTATAGATACCGACAAATTTTACTTGAAAAAGTTCAAGATAATTTAGTTTTTTTAAATTTTGCCTTTAATTTGTGGATCATCTATATTATCAGAATTAAATGATTTGGTCAACCAAAAATAATAACATACAATAACAACAATAGCCTTCTCTGTAGTGGACATTTGTGTTTTACATAACAGCCCGCAATTTGAAATTCTAAAAGAGGAAATAGACCAACAACAAAAGACCACTGCAGAGGACGCTTTTTCTCAGGAGAATATGTAACAATAACACAATAATAAAATGATTCTAATCATGCTAGTATAGAGCAAATATTGATTCTTCTTTTCAGAATCAGAATCAGAATCAGAATAGTTTTATTGCCATTGTTTGAGAACGGGTTCACAAACTAGGAATTTTTCTTGGTGCAATCGTGCAACATAAAACACATATAACACAGATTTGGTAATAACAAGAGCTGTAACTGAGCTCTTGATCAATATTGATATTTGGATTGATTCTTCCCTACTTCCTTAGAAGAGTGAAATCTGTCATAACTATGACTCAATTTTTGCTTCAGTGGCCTCATGCTTTTGTCCATGTAGTATTTCCCATTTATCCTTGTAGTCAGTAATAGTAAAGTACTATGACCTTATAGAAAGACATGGTCATAAATATGCTCCCTTATTTCTACCCTTGTGTGCTTGCCAGTCAGGCCAAGAAGTGGGTTTGGTTTGGGTGTTGTGTGTATATTCCCGCCATAGCCATGCTCTCAGGGTGGTGTGAATCGAATACACTATGTATTCCTCCCTGTGGTCACCTGTCACGGTGGTATTCTGCTGAAAGCTGCACCACGCAGGTCCAATTTCTGCATAATGAACACTTGTTGGTTGCGACCTTGATGATTTGATTAACTGTATGTCTCTCTGTGAATTGTACTGCTGTCCCAAGTCCACATTCAACAGGGAAACACCTGTACACCGACCTTTAAGTGTGAAGTTTAGCTCACTGATGTGACACCCTCATGCCGCATAGTTATTTTTGGTCAAACATGGACACATTGCCTTTCAGCTCCTGGAAAAAAAATCATATTTGTTTTACGCATCGTGCATATTTCAGGAATCCCTCATTTCTTTCATCAGCACGGTGGCAAGTTCATGCCTTTTAAGAACTAATGAAGCAGCTTGAATATTTGTGATATGTTAGGCCACATTTCAGGCTGACAGTGTGAGGTAAAGATCAGTTCACTTTACCATGGGGGAGCTGAGCTCACTCATCCAGGTGGTGAAATATCTGACATGTTTGCAGTGAGTTAGGACAGACAGGTCTGCAACCAAGCCTGGACTTGCAGGGCCAAGAAAAAGCCCCTCAAAGTCCCCCCCGTTTTCCCAGGCAGGCAAGTCCCCTCCTGCGTCAATAAGGTGACAGCTTCTTTGCTCAGGCAGTCATTGTGTTTGTGTGCAGTGTGTTAACTGACTTATTCCTTTTATAAATAAAAGGGTCAAATAAGCCCAGGTCAAACTTTAACATGTATATGATTGTAGAAGAACCAGGGTCCAATGTAGTGGATATTTATTTTTTGGTCTATGTCTTTTGTCTGAGTCAGAAACAAATATTGCTGTTATGCAAGATACAAATGTCCACTGCAATCAGAATGATGTAACAGCAAAAGTAATTATGTAACTGACAATGTTTTAAACATAAAAGAGAACACACTAGCGCACTGTTTATACTTGTTATACTATTTTTAAAATAATTTTCTGCCGGAGGACAATGGCCACCTTTTGGAACTAGATGTCCAAGTAAGTGTAATAACATTTAGCTATTAACATAGTACTTAATATAATAGGGTAATATTCAGGATAATGTTATAGCTCATATATATCATATAGAATTGGTTCTGACATTAAGAGCACATTGCAGTATGTCGCATGTTTATTTTTTACATTTATTTCCAATAAATTCTGATCAGGTTGTAAATGCCCTCTAGTGTCCATTATCCAGTAAGACCAAAGTGAAAGTGGACATGTGAAGTGTGTATTTCTACGACATGCCCTCCGAGTGGCAGACTGGGGTCATTATGGGAGGTCTAAGTTGGCCAGAATTCACACTGCAATTCAATTCAATCCAATTATTTCATGCCATTGTCTTAGCGGATAATACACCGAAGGTGTTACTGTAAGTCAGTGGTCCCCAACCACCGGACCGATTGGTACCGGGCCGCGCAAGAAATAAAAAAATTAAAAAAAAAATATTAAAAAAAAAAAATATATATATATATATATATATATATATATATATATATATATATATATATATATATATATATATATATATATATATTTTTTTTTTAAATTAAATCAACATAAAAAACACAATATATACATTATATATCAATATAGATCAATACAGTCTGCAGGGATACAGTCCGTAAACACACATGATTGTATTTATTTATGAAAAAAAATACATTAATAATAATTTCCAACATTTCACTGTGCCTGTTAAAAACCATGGCAGAAAACAAAGAGAGGCCTACAAATGTAAGTAATACACTTATCTACTGATTTCCATTATAATGACACTCACGGTTTTGTGCAGATGTTCATCCGTTGCTACTCTACGTAAATCTTGTTTACTTTTTAAATGTTTGTTGTATTTTTTATCGCTTGTTAAAACGATAAAATTCCAGTATATTTTGATTAAAATAGCTTTAACTATATTTTTGGTTTTATCAATGTAGAAAGAATAAACAGCACAGCCACATAAGCCACATTTGCAATTGTTTGTTTATCGTATGTTTTCACCGCTCGTTACAACAAGCCAGCAACGCGGTTGAAGCTACCGTAAGTTATTGCTCCTGAACATCGCCTTCCTTGTTGTCTGCCTCATCAGTAATGTAACATGATTCATTACTGTCTGTACGTCACATTTACCCTTTGCCACTGGTGTGTGTCTGAGACCAACGTATAATGGCATAACTATCGGATTCATTTTTTCCGTCAATGATTCGCATCAAAAACGACAACAAAAACATTTGTTGTCTTCTTAATGAAGAGAGGCTAAAGAAACAAAGAGCTCCAAAAACCCAAGCACCCCATGCAACGGTATCTTGAAAGTAAACAAACATTTGTCGCATCTGCTTTACGTCACTACCGGCAAATGGCGAGGGTTGATGACAATTCAATTAAAACAACAGGGACAACATCATAAAAAGGATACAAAGTGGATTAAACATGATAGTTAAAAGTGCATTAACTAAAAGCTTTACTAAAAAGAGAAGTTTTCAAATGTTTCTTGAAAGTGTCAACACAGTCAAGATCACAGAGGGACTGGTGCAAGTTGTTCCAGAGTCTGGGAGCTATAGCCTGGAATGCCAGCTCTCCACGGGTTTTAAAATGAGTTTTTGGGATCTTTAGAAGACCCTGGCCTGAAGACCGGAGGCTGCGCCCTGAAGAGTAGGGGCATAAAAAGTCAGTGATGTACTCCCCACCATGCAACGCACAGAAAATCAGGACTACCTAGTGGTTAGAGTATCCGCCCTGAGATCGGTTGGTTAGAGTGTTCGCCCTGAGATCGGTAGGTTGCGAGTCATACCAAAGACTATACAATTGGGTCCCATTACCTCCCTGCTTGGCACTCAGCATCAAGGGTTGGAATTGGGGGTTAAATCACCAATAATGATTCCCGGGCGCGGCACCGCTGCTGCCCACTGCTCCCCTCACTTCCCAGGGGGTGATCAAGGGGATGGGTCGAATACACAGGACACATTTCACCACACCTAGTGTGTGTGTGTGGCAATCATGGGTACTTTAACTTTAACTTTAACTTTAAAATCTTAAACTCAATGCAGAATTTGACTGGAAGCCAATGAAGACTGGATACAACGGGGGTGATATGGGCTGTTCTGGGTGCACCAGTCAAAAGTCTGGCAGCTGCATTTTGTACCGTCTGAAGTCTCTTTAGCGTTGACTTGTTGAAAAGAGTGAAGAAAGCATTGCAATAGTCAATACGAGATTAAATGAACGCGTGCATGATCATTTAGAGATCCAATTTTGACCACAAATTTCTCACTTTAGAAATACTTTGGAGGTGATAAAAACAGTTTTTGGTCAATTGACGGCAGTGACTCTCCAAAGACATTGACTGATCAAACACAACCCCAAGGTTTCTGAGGCTGCTTTCAGCAGATGCACCCAGAGCACAAAAGGATTTCTTGATCAGGGGGATCTTTTTATCGGGGGCAATTATCAGAGTTTCCGTTTTGTTAGAATTTATCTGGAGGAAATTTGAGGACAACCAGTTTTTGATACAGGATACGCACTCTAAGAACTCAGATAAAGGGTCAAACTCTGAATCATTGAAGGAGCATAACAGTTGAATATCATCTGCATAGAAATGATAAGAAATATTTTTGACACTACTGATCAACCTCCCAAGCGGCATCAGATACAACGAAAATAAAACAGGCCCCAGAACAGAACTCTGGGCCACACCACATGACGGGTTGGACACATTGGACATTACATCATTAAAAGCAAAATTAAAAGTTATTCCATTTATATAAGAATTGAACCACTGGAGAACAGCACCAAAAAACCCATCTCAGATTTGAGGCAAACTATTGATACTGTGATCCAGAGTATCAAAGGCAGATGTCAAGTCGAGGAAAACCAAAACTGTGTAGCGATCAGAGTCAGCAGCCATCATCACGTCGCTGAAAACTTTCAAAAGAGCAGTTTTGGTGGAGTGAAATAACCTAAAGCCAGATTGGTATTTATCCTAAAAATCACGCTGTTCCAAAAATGAGGTTAGCTGCTTAGCTACCACTTTTTCAAGTGGAAGTTTGATAAGGGCCGGTAATATATAGGCTCCACCGGATCAAGATTAGATTTTTTAAGAATGGGATTCACCACAGCATATTTAAAAAAGCTGGGGATCGTGCTAGACTGAAGGGAAAGGTTTATCAATGTTACCACCCAAGGACCAACAACATCAAACACATTTAAGAACAGTGGAGTAGGAACAATGTCCACAGGGCTCGATGGGGGTTTTATTTTGCCCACTAAAACCTGAACATCCTGTAGGCTGACAGGAGTAAAGGAAGATCATGCAGAGCTCACAGGGGCTGGTGTAGTGAACAAACTATCCAAGGGAGGACTAATACTGGCCCTTATGTCTTGCACCTTGTTCAAAAAAAGTTCAAAAATCTATTACAGTCATCCTGTGTGTACACAGGCACCTGAGGAGATGGAGGTGCAACAAGACTATTGATACTGTGATCCACATGTGAAAAGAAAGCACATTTCATCATTTCATTTAGCTCCATTAACATTTCTTTAAAATGGAATATATGAACCTCTAATTTTGTGGCTTTCCACAAACGTTCGCCTTTCCGACAGCTTCTTCTAAAGCTGGAAATGGCTTCATTCATCCAGGGACAAAGTTTTTTATAAGAGCCTAGAGTGTTTTTGCTGTGTGTTCAAAACAGTCAGACAATGATGATTGAAGTTAGTCATAAATGTATCGACATCATCACAGCTCGCAAAAGTTGTTTGGTCAAAAAGAACAGAAAACCTGCTAAATGCCTCTCCCTCTGTGTATCATATTGCCACACTTTGCTACAGAATGTTGCATGTTTGTATATTATTGATGGTTTGTATAATCGTTAAGTGATAGTGGTGGTTTTAATATGTGGATTACGTCCCCTCTGAAGGCCTTTGTATGAAATGCACTGCACACTCCCCATCTAAACAATCTAAAACAACTTCCTGTCATTTATTGGGCCACCTGGTGGCCCATACATGTACATTGAATATGAGTCATATTTTATAAAATGTCAAGGAGAGCTCCATAAAGTACATTAAATTGGAAAATTGTACCAAGATATCACAACTTGAAATAAAAAGTTGCTGTCGAAACCATGCCTCTTCATAAATGTTAACAAAAAAAGTCCCTGGACTTCATGTACAAGACAAAGAAACAATTAGTGCATTAACAGTAAACATCATCACCCATCAAACTATGTTCACAAAGTAAAGATTTACATAAGAGCAATGCACATGCACTATTTATTTACAGACATTTTCTGTCCTATTTTGGTGTCTTTCAACTATTAACAAATAGAACATTTGGTTCTCCAGACAACTTCAAAAGGCACATGGTTCAAAAGAAATATTACTTTGAAATAATTTAAATTATACTTGCTATTGAATGTGTTGGATTTTCTTTCGGATTTAAGGTCAATCTGACTTGTGTGTGGTCATATAGTGTTTCATTAGATTAAATCTTAACAGCCAAACTATGAAGGTATTAATAACAACTTTTTAGCAAGCCATACCAGGTGTCAAAAATCATCCATCTTCCAGAGTAAAAATATGGCACCATCTAGTCTTTTGTATTTCGTTTTTTTTCTTTTTCGCATCTGCCGTGTTTTGAATTCATGTTATTCTGGTGACCGTGACAACCAAGCTGGAGAGTTGTCTTAAGAAATCATGTTTGAAACCTAAACCTGACTAAGAGGAGTGAATCACAGAGTCACATATGCATCTTTGGTAATAGTGTGTATATTCCTGTGTTAATATAACTAAAACTACAAGCTCCTTTAAGGGTGACATCTCTCCAGGCTGGGATGTAACTGGTCTGGAGAAATAGATGTCCATGTTTAAAAAAAAAAAAAAAAAACACACCTCTGGGCCATTGCACCAAATATGTGCCATTTGCGTCCCCAGCAAATATAATGCATAAATGCACAATTAAATGAACTGTAATATATATATATATATATATATATATATATATATATATATATATATATATATATATATATATATATATATATATATATATATATATATATATATATATACACACACACATTATCAACCAAAAAACGAGCCCAATTAAATATAGAATTAAAATGTAATTATTTTTGTTCATAAGCAAAGTGTCCTTCATAATGCCTGTAAATCTGTGTCGGCCCTGGAAAAATTGGCCACTTGTCTAGGGTGTACCCTCCCTTCCGCCCGAGTGCAGCTGGGATAGGCTCCAGTCCATCCGCAACCCCGAAAGGGACAAGTGGTAGAAAATGGATGGATGGAAAGTGTCCTTCATTTTGATTCCATTGCTTTTTTCATAGACACATGTTGATAGATAATTTTTAACTATCTTGAACATCAAAGCATCCGTTGCTTTTCTCTGCTTCTCATACATTAGACTTGACCATAAAACATAACCAATTAAATCCTTCAGAAATGTTATATTTTTGTCATTTGTGTTACTCCTTTATTTTCTAAAATAAAAAAACAAGTTTTTCATTAAAATTCAAATCTTGTACCAGGGTTTTCACTCAGTACCTTAGCCCTAACACATTACTATACCACCTGTAATAATCCACACGTCACACGGTCCATAAGAAGTTACATTATTCATATACTCTGCACGCCATTGAAAGGCTCAGAATAAGTTCATTCATTTATTTTTATGTGTCCATTATCTGTATCTGATAATATTTATGTCATGTTACCCAACTGGTTTAATTCAGATTGTGTTATTTGTTTGTTTTGAAATTACATGTTTGGTTAATGTTTGGTGTCAACATGCAATCAACATAAATGCCATGTAGCTACAATGCATGTATTTGCTAATTCTATGCTAAAAACTCAGTACTGTAACATTCAGTTCTGGCACTTCAATGAGTCATCTTCGGCTTCGAAACTTGGTGCAAAAATTAAATAGTTGCCTTAGATTGGCCAATGCACACACATATTGAGTAATCTAAAACATGTATTATCAGATTCGGCACTGTTTTGTTGGGATGGCTCATGGCTGAAATTTAAAGGAATTGACGGAAGGGCATCAACAGGAGTGGAGGCTGCCCACTTGGCCCGGACATGGAAAGGATTGACAGACTGATAGCTTCTATTTGGTGGTTTTATCAAGATGTGGTCTATAATACACTTACATAAAATGTCAGCGTTCAAAAACAAGGTGTCAAAGAACAAATGGAAAACTACACTGTCCATGTACAACTGTGTCGAAGAAATGTATGTATAAATTCCACGTTTGCGTCTCAAAGCACATAACTACGGTGAGTTCAAAGACGGTTAAAGTTTTGAGGAAAAACAGATCAATAGGATGCAGTCAAAATGTGGGACTTTCTAAAGTTATTGTTACTAATGAAAATAGTTGCAAAACGTTTCCTTTTTTATGTGCGTGGAATGGATAAACAATTACATTCCATTGCAAATCACATACCCACGACTCCAAAAGGGACAAGCAATAGAAAATGGATGGATGGATAGTAAAACATATGCATGTTATGCCATTGTTGCTTGAATTTTAATTTGTATATTGCGCATAATCTAGGTTGAGTGGGCACAAAACTGATTGTCTCTGTATGTCTACAATTTCTGATTTGAAAATTGCTATATGTAGAGCACACACTGCATGGTAATGCTACATATACTGTAGGTCACACAAATACCTTGCCAATAATGGTCAAAATAAATATTATTATTTACTACCCAAGTTTCAATAAGTACTGTTCTGTGAAACAACATTTGGTCACTCATGAACTCGTTCCATGAAGTCGTCTGGTATAGTTCCCCAGTATTGTAGCCTGGCCAATCATTGTGCACCGTGTCTTTATTGCTATACTTTCAACTTAGACTTAGACATAGACTTAGACTTAGACAAACTTTAATGATCCACAAGGGAAATTGTTCAACAAAGTAGCTCAGTTACAATGATGGAAAGTGTAAGGATGGAAAGGACAATGCAGGTATAAATAGACTAAAAAAGCTATTAAAAAAATCTAACATATATACGAATATATACATAATATGTGTACAGAATAATTTATATACAGATATATTATATTATGTCTATAACATATATACAATATAAACCAATGACCATGTACAATATTACAGTATATACAATACTGCCCACTGCTCCCCAAGGGGATGGGACAAATGCAGAGGACACATTTCACCACATCTAGTGTGTGTGTGACAATCATTGGTACTTTAATCTTTAATCTTTAATATATGACAGGAGCAGCATAAAATAGAGAGTAGGTCCAGCAGGAAATAGAAAATAGACATTATAAACATTATAAACAAAGAGAAGTAGCTAACATGTCAGGTGTCAGGTAATAGGCAGATGTCATCTATTGCTGTATGGCGAGTGATTATACAGCTGGATGGAGTACGGAATGAAGGAGTTCTTGAATCGCACAGTGCGGGAAGGAAGTTGAAGGAGCCTGTTGGAGTATGAGCTCCGCTGTCCCTTAATTGTCAGGTGGAGTGGATGGGCAGGATTGTCCATGATGGCGAGCAGTTTGTCCAGTGTCCTCCTGTCCCTCACTGACACAAACGCCTCCAACTGCGTGCCAATAGTTTGGTCGGCTTTCCGGATCAGTTTATCAATCCGGTTTGAGTCCCTTTTGCTGGCGCTGCTCCCCCAACCAACCACTGCAAAAAACAGTGTACTGGCCACAACAGACAGATACAAGATCTCCAACAGCTTGCTGCACACATTAAAGGACCTAAGCTTCCTCAGGAAAAAGTGTCTGCTCTTCAAACATGTTTAGTTAGCAATCTGGTGTTAAAATTGCATTTCCTTCTACACATTTAAAAGTAATCCTAAACGATGGCTTAAGAGGAATCAGGTTTCTGATCATTAAATATCCATCCATCCATCCATCCATCCATTTTCTACCCTATAACCCTTTCTACTCTATCTCTACCGACCACCCTGGACAAGTAGCTGCCTCATTGCAAGGCCAACACAGATAGACAGACAACATTCACACACCAGGACCAATTGTAATTTATTAAACTGTTTTAATCAGTATCAATATCCTTTATTTAACCAGGTGAAAACTCATTGAGATTAAAATCTCTTTTCCAAGAATCACCTGGCCAAGAGGGCAGCAAAAACAAAGTTACATAAATACATATAAAAACAACAGAAAACAGCAGCAGTCACACACCACAATTAAAAATAAATGATTTACATATATCAACATAAAAACAATGTATAAAATGTTTATGTAAAAACAACTTAAAAACACTTTACCCACCTGCTCCCAGTGCCACCCACACTGGTTTAGATGTAACTTAGATATTGGGTTTCACTATGTAAAGCGGTTTGAGTCACTAGAGAAAAGCGCTATATAAATATCATTCACTTCACTTCACTTCACAATAGAAACAGTTTATTGATCCTTAAAAATGGCCTGAAATTCCCCCAAAGTGATCAGCTCAGGTAAACTTAGATCCTTTTTTAAGGTATTTCATGACCATGGAGCAGCATTTCTAAAAGCGTTTTTTCTATGATTTGTGTTGACTCTAGGAACAAACATTCTAAGTATGTCGTGTGACCTTACGCTGTACTGACTTGAGTCTCTGGATATAAAATAACATAAATAAGGGGGAACCAGACCAAGAAGTAATTTATTTATAAAACACAATCATCGAGAAAATCTGTGTACTAAAAAAGATGGACAGTTTGCCTTTGCATACAAAGTGCAATGGTGGACACGTTTGCCATAACCAGTAATAAAACGTAAGGCAAAGTGATATACAGTATTCAGTTTTTTCAAATAAGAGTTGGGTGCATTCATAAAAAGCAAAGGCATAAACGTGTTCAAGATTAAATGTTTCCTAACTTGTAGGGAAAAACATGACTTGTTTTTAAAGAAAAATCCCTTTTTAATTTTAATGTGAGATTTAAAAGACAAGTTCTCATCTATGACAATTCCCAAGTACTTATATGTTGTGACCATTTGAAGTTCAACCTTAAGAGCAGTTAATATTTTTGGGGTGCTCAATAGGAGTTATTTTTCATTTGAATATAACACCACCTTTTGTGCATTTAACACCAGTCAGCTGGGATTGAACAACATCAAAAGCTGACTGCAAGAGTAAAAAGGTTCGCACAACAGCGGGAGATGAACAATATATGACCGTGTCATCTGCATGAAAATGGAACGCAGGATCCGACACATTGTCACAGAGGTAAATGGAAAACAACAAAGGACCCAATATGGAACCCTGCAGTACACAATTTAATACAGGGAGGAAAGACGAAGAGGATCCAGCAAACTGGACACATTGGGACAGGTAGTTAAAAAACACTTTACAGCATGCTGAGATAGGCCAATCCTGTGCAGTCTGTCTGTCAGAATGATGAGGTTGACCTTATCAAATGCTTTTGCCAGGTCAGTAAATAGAGCTGCACAAAATTTTTTGCAATCCAATGCTTTAATAATATCATTCACAACTTTGAGAGCAGCGGTTATGGTGCTATGTCTCTTTCTAAAACCTGATTAATGTTCAGAAAGTAGACCATAGGTGTCTAAGAATGATTTAAGTTGTTCACTGACAAACTTTTCAAGAACTTTAGCTAGGACACATAACTGAAAAATTATGTTAACAGCTGTGGGATCCCCTCCTTTCGATAACAGTAAAACATTTGCTGATTTCCAAATGTTAGGAATCTCATTACTGGACAAAAAAAGATTAAAAGTATAGGTAAGAGGTTCTGCAAAAATTTAACGCCTGACTTATATTGTGTATTGCATGTATTTTACTATGTTTTACTGTATTCTTTTAGCTTCTTTTGTGCTCGAATGATCAACTCTGTTTCCCAGTTCTTCCAGGATTTCGCTGGCTTTTATTAAGATGGTTCAGCCCTAAAATTCCTGATTTTGCGACAACATTATCAAAAAAGTGCGGCAAAATTTGCAGCGTTTTAATGCCTACATATGTCATTACCATTTCATCCCCTGTGATGTTAGGAATTTGTAATTAGTGTTTTATTTAACTTGAAACCCAAAAATCACAGGATTTCAAGAAATCTAAATCTAAATATGCTTTATTTGCGTCTTAAAGCGATTTATTTTTAAAAAAGTCTACATTCCAGACGCCTTGTTTGAGACAACTAAATTTACAGTTCTTACCAAAAAATTGCAATGGAAAGTCAGGTTGCAGACATTCTAATGTACAAACTTTTGTCTATGTTCCAACACCGCACTATTGGTGAAAACATTGGCTAACTGTTAAGACCATTCTACAGCAATGATTTTTTATTCCTATTTTTTTGTCAAATGAGTGAATTATGTATCATAAATAAGTGAATACATATCTGTCAGCGTAAACAAGAAAGTGAAGTCATGGGGCGCTGCAGGGAGACATTTGATTGGTTAGAAAGTTGTGTTGCATGGACACATTTTTTGGCAAAAATGTGCGAGGAAATTGTGAGGTTGTGCAGAATTTACAGGGACTGGCTCATTCTGGCATATTTACATTTTCAAAGTTCATGAATGTGCACTGTACCATTTAAATAAATATATGGTAAATGTCTCACGGTCTGCTTTTCTTTAGATGACTAATACTGAGTCTCTCTCTGTACCCTCTTATACTGAACTTGAACCCAGACAAGTGCAAGCAGGTCCTGGAGGACAGGTTTGATGGGCTACTGTTAATAGTTTTTTTGTGTGGGCGTACACATCCAGCAAGCCTAAGATGAACTTGATAACATACAGCAAAACATTGTCCGCACCTGAAATTTTATTTTTTTCCCCTTAGTTTAACATATGATTTGCATCGTAGCATACAATGTAGAACCTCATTTTGCAAATTGTTGACTTTGTAGTAATGAATTCTGTGGATGAGGATGGATGCACATTTAGGTTTTTTCTTCTTCCCCCTTCACCTTTTAGCACTGTGGGTCATATCAAGTTCTTAGCTGAGAGAATGCTGACACGGTGATAGCATCAACAAGATGGTGCTACGTGATGACAAGTTGGCAGAATCAGCCTGCCTGACGAGGCAAGAGGTCATGAATGATTGAAACACGTAGTTTGTTAGTCATGCCATCATCTTTAAGAAATGAGCCAAGCCTTAGTTAGCCTACCGTGATTGATTGGACTATTTTCAATGCATTAAAGTGCAATATTTTTTTTGTAAAGATATTAATTTGCAGTATCAACAAAAACTTCCTTCATATAGAGAAACTATTTCAACAGAGTATAATAGTGATGCATCCATTCATCTAACCATTTATTTTACCCGCTTGAATGGAAAGGAATCATATCAGCAGTATACATATAACAGTACATTACTTGTAATATACTGTACTTTTGAATCTCATTTTTCCTCAAATGAAAGGCTTTACATAAAAACTCTAAATACATACAATTATGGTGTCTCGCTTTATTTAGCTGTTTGCAACCAAACTTGTATACATTTCATGTTCTATCACTATTGTGCAACTTTTTCAAATTCAAAAACTACCACACTGATGTTTTTTTTCTCATGCCATGTTATTTAAGCATAAATACCATACACATACTTTCTGGTTCATGGAGGGTGATGAACAAATGGCTGGTGTCATTACAAATCAGGGAGGGTGTTGCATTGTTGTCATAACTCAAACTGTGAGAATAATTCATTGGAGCTGCACCTTTTTTAAGTCCACACAACAAGTGAACAAACATAATACTACACTAGAACTACCAGGACTTCACAGCATTTAACAGTTTCTGCATGGTAAAATACTGTAATCAAAATGTACTGTAACATTACAACAAATGCCTGTAGAAATTACAATATCCTTATATTTTACAGCAATTAACCGTTATTTTACAATAAAATACTGTAATCATAATCCTCTGTAATATCACAACAAAATACCGTAAACTCAAACTGATTTATTGCCTAAAGAGTTCTGTAGACTTTGTTGCACACTCTTGCACAGTAGGTGGCACAATGTAAAACCTGATTAGTAAAGGCAACTCAAATGGTTTGAACCATTTAAGTTTAATAAATTGAATCCTTTAAGTGGAAATACATTCACAAAATGAGTTCTCATAAGTTAGTTATATTTAGGCTTAGTTACCTTAATACCTTTATTGCACTAAATCAATTATTTATAATGAACTTAAATCATATGAATTGCATTAACGTATTTGTAATAATTGCATGAACTCATTAAATTAATGTGTGTATGTAAATTAATGAAGTCTGACTAAAGTAAATGGGTTGTGTTACAACAACACAATATGGTGTAAGAGCTACTCAAATCATTTATCGCAACGTTTTGCCTTGAACCGTTGAAGTTGCATTAACTTAAGACAAATACGTATGTAGTTAGATGCAATGAGTTTATTGAACCCGCTTTAAGCACAACATTGCACATTTCACAGCTCCCAACAAAATTGTTAGTGCCTACAAACATTTAAAAATACAATTATGATATGAGTCAAAAGTTAAAATTTTCTTAAAAAAATATTGAATTTGTTTAAAGAGAACAAGACAAGCACACACATTTCCTTAATATTTTTTTAGGCATGTAACGCGTAAATTAACGCCAGCAAGCTGCATGCTGTAAAACCGAGAGCATAATGAACTATCAAATTACTATTTGTGAATGTTACTGTAATTAATCGTAAATCACAGCTTTGCAGTTGCAGTAAATTCCTATAAAGATATTACGCAGTAAAGTAGTGTTGATATCCTTGTGAAATAAATGCATGCTAGCCAGTAATTTGCTGTGAATAGTTTTACAGTATACTAAATGTGGTAGACATTGACTATTAATTGAATCATGCAACTGTCACTATTGTTTATTGTTCCATCATGCCAAAACTCTGATAACGTAGAATCAAACTCCGAGGTAGGTGAGTTAACTCAGAGCTTCCAGAACATTTCAGGCTCTTGACAGTCTATCTAGTGTACTCGTGTAGAAACCAGCAGCAAAGACAACCGCAGAGTACAGTATGTACGCCGTACCTGAACTGACTCTTTTGGGGAAGTTTACATGTAAACACACTCACCATGCAGGTGGAAATATGGGCCACTGGTAAATACATTTTCACAACCTGCACTAGTATGGACTCATTTTTTTCTGACAAACCTGGACTTGCCTACTCCTCACGTGAAGAAAGAAGGATCAGAAAGGAACAAAACAATGGTAAACATTTACATTGTGTTGTCAGTTGTGCACATATCTACTCTATAAACAGTTTCTCACGTGTAGGAGCAACATAGTATAAACTACACAAATGAATGCAACTCTAAAGATATTTTTATTACAGAGTCTTGTGTGCCTTGTCATGTGACTTGCATCTGAAGTTTAATTGTCCCATTAGCAAGAACAATGATGTCACGCTAATACACAGCCATGGTGTATAAATAATGTTCTTGCAAACATTATATTAGCGACATACTTAAAATCAAAGAGCAGCATGGTGGAACAGGGGTTAGTGCGCATGCCTCACAATACAAAAGTCCTGGGTTCGATCCCCAGGCTCGGTGTCTTTCTTTGTGGAGTTTGCATGTTGTCGCTGTGACTGTGTTGGTTTTTAAATTGAAGTATTTATTTCAAACCTGCACAGCACAACAACACATTTTTTTTTTTTACATTTTGGCAGAGACATTTATGCAAGGCTTGAAAGGGGGTTGGATGAAGCAGATGCTTATAATATCCCAATCCCTCTCACTCATTCCACATTTAACATAAACAATATAATACAAGAACAATACCATACAAACAAAAACAAGAACAACTCCTGTACACTAACAATATATTAGTACCACTGTTTGAGACAAGACAAGACGAGACAAAACACACACACACACACACACACACACACACACACACACACACACACACACACACACACACACACACACACACACACACACACACACACACACACACACACACACACACACACACACACACACACACACACACACACAGGCCCAAACACTCTCTGACTATATACCTCTCTCCCATCGCTCTGTGCTGAGGGCATCACTCTCTTTCCTCCTCGTACTTCTTCAGTACTTCTTTTTGAAACAGTGTTTTAAATTGAATCATATTAGAACACATTTTTACTCCGGCTTCCTCCCACCTCCAAAGACATGTACCTGGGGATAGGTTGATTGGCAACACTAAATTGGCCCTAGTGTGTGAATGTTGTCTGTCTACCTGTGTTGGCCCTGTGATAAGGTGGCGACTTGTTCAGGGTGTACACTGCCTTCCGCCCAAATGCAGCTGGGATAGACTCCAGCGCCCCCCGCGACACCCGAAAGGGACAAGTGGTAGAAAGTAGATGGATGGATGGACTTACAAACAAAAACATTTCTACAGTTGATAACGTATAGGGCGGATTCATCTATGCATGGTTATACACCAGGGGTGTCAAACTCAAATACAGAGTGGGCCAAAATTTAAAACTGAACAAAGCCGCGGGCCAAGGTTGAACAAATTAACCTTTTAATAGGGACCCAAACAAGTTTTGCATTGAATATTGAACAAGCAAGGCTTATATAACTTTATAGTGACATGCAAAATCGAGTTTCAAATAATAATAATAATAATTCAAAAATATCAATGGCATATCAAATAAAATTTAAATAAAAATTGAATGCCTCTTTTCTATTTGCAGCCTTCTGAGGTAAATATCAACATTAACTTTTTCCACAGGCTAATAATACATTTGAAAAGGAAATAACAATAATGAATTAATCAAACATTCAAGCCTTGAAGTAGCAAGAGAAAGTGCATGAATGAAACGTTAATTATTGCTCAGTTTGCTACACTGATTTGCGTTAACACTGAATATGGAACAAGCAACACTTCTATAACTTAATACTGCAAAATCCATCCATCCATCCATTTTCTACCGCTTATTCCCTTCGGGGTCCCGGGGGGCCCTGGAACCTATCTCAGCTACAATCGGGCGGAAGGTGGGGTACACCCTGGACAAGTCGCCACCTCATCGCAGGGCCAACACAGATAGACAGACAACATTCACACTCACATTCACACACTAGGGCCAATTTAGTGTTGCCAAAATCAACTTTCAAAAAACAAACGAAAAAACATCAATGGTATATTAAATACAATTTAAATAAAAAAATGAATGCCTCTTTTCTATTTGCAGCCTTCTCAGGTAAATATCAACATTAACTTTTTCCACAGGCTAATAAATTTGAAAATAAAATAACAATGAATAAATCAACCATTCAGGCCTTTTTACTGCTCAGTTTGCAACACACTGAGCTAATCTGATGTGCCCAAGCCAGATACCTGACATATTTTCTTGGATGCTAGTTCATTAATGTCAGGGCTCAGGTGGGCAGGGTTGGGGGAGCGGGGTTTGGTGGTAGCGGGGGGTGTATATTGTAGCGTCCCTGAAGAGTTAGTGCTGCAAGGGGTTCTGGGTATTTGTTCTGTTGTGTTTATGTTGTGTTACGGTGCGGATGTTCTCCCGAAATGTGTTTGTCATTCTTGTTTGGTGTGGGTTCACAGTGTGGCGCATATTTCTAACAGTGTTAAAGTTGTTTATGCGGCCAGCCTGAGTGTGACCTGTAGGGCTGTTGATCAAGTATGCCTTGCATTCACTTATGTGTGTGTAGAAGCCGCATATATCATGTGACAGGGGCCGGCACGCTGTTTGTATGGAGGTTAAGCAGACGTGACGACAGGTTGTAGAGGACGCTAAAGGCAGTGCCTTTAAGGCACGCCCCCAATATTGTTGTCCGGGTGGAAATCGGGAGAAATTCGGGAGAATGGTTGCCCCGGGAGACTTTCGAGAGGGGCACTGAAAATCGGGAGGGTTGGCAAGTATGAGTATTAGCGGTGAATGCGGTGTTACAGCGGCACCGCCGCTGTATAATACCGGCGGGCCAGCTCTAATGTTAATTTGATATTGCCTCAAGGGCCAAATGAAATTACACGGCGGGCCACATTTGGCCCTCGGGCCAGAGTTTGACACCCATGTTATACACTGTAAATCAAACAGCACAAATCATTTTCAAAGCAAAAATAAATCTAAAACTGCCAGGAAATATTCAGGATATTGTTTAAAATACATAAATAATCTTTGTAAATTCACAGTAAATTAATGGCTGATAATTGTATTATTTTCAGAATAAAAATTGACTGTAATTTAGGTAAGTGCTGTGAAATATAAGGGTCCTTCAATTTTTAAAGTAGTTTGTTGGAAAGTTATAGTACATTTTGATGACAGTATTTTACTGTCATGACGGGGGTTCGCAGCTTACTGCAAGGTTTGTTCTCCCGGGAAGAAATCGGACTATTCCGGACAAGGCGTGAAGGTAGGAACATATTTAATTATTCAACTAACGCTCAACGAAGTACAAAAAAACAGAAAGCACCCGAAGGCAAGCGTGCCCATCGCACGCGGAAGCTAAGGCAACAAAACTTAGGACATGAAACATGAAACTATAGACATGAAAACAACTAACCAAACTATGGCATGGAGCAACTAGCATAACTGTGGAATCAGACATGGAACGAGCAGCATTAACTAAGCAATGACGCCAGGACGACTGACTGGCAAAGACAGGCTTAAATAATGGTCTTCTTGATTAGAGCAGGTGCCTGTCCCGAACACCAGAGGCAAGTGAAACCAATAAGTCGCCATGGCAACCAAACAAACAAGGGAGCACAAACAGGAACTAAAAGAGTCCAAAAGTAACAAAAAATACCAAAAACATAATCCAGACCACAGATCATAACATTTACTGTGTTATTATACTGTTCAATGCTGTGAAATCTTGGTGAATGTCCACAGTCTAGTGTAGAAAAAATAGCATTTAAGGGTGCTGTGTATTTTTGAGAATGTAAATGTGATAACTACAAGGGAAACACTCTGGAATTGACTGAGTGATGAACTAAAACAACATATGAACATAAAGCAGTTCAAAAAATATACAACCATGATTCTATATGAGATATGAGGATGACAGGGTGGCATCGTGTTTCTTGTTCCTTTTCTTTACTTAGTTCTTGATTATTGTATTATTGTCATTAGTCATGGGTTTATCATAGTTATGGTGTGCTGGTTGTCATTACAGTTATCATTATTATTATCATTATATTATTACTATTATTATTGGCATTATTATTATTCTGTGATAGAAAATGGATGGATGGATTATTATTAATATTACTTGGAAGCTGGCAAATTATTGAACTATTGACATTTCTTCTAAAGTGAGTGAGACTACATAAGCTTCGACTTCCTCACACTCCTCTTTTGAATGTACGAATGGCAAACACATTTGGCTCCTTGGTTGTTGTTATTATTTACTTGTGTTGTGCATGTATGTTTTATATTATTTTTTATTTATTTTTTTATTTTATTTTATTTTTTTGTCCTGTTCAGCTACTCAGGCAAATCACATTGTTGATATAGATGCCCATATTTGTTGTACAGAAAGAGATGTGGGATACTTCTCTTGTTGCCTTATTTGTATTTGACTTTATTAAATGGATTTATATTCATGTTTGGCGCAGCCGAGCTGAATCAGGAAGGGATTGAAGGAGAAAAAAAAGAAGACAGAGGGGGAAATTGTGGGGACAAGAGGGGGACAAAACAAAGAGACAACAACAACAACAAACACAACAATAATAACAACAACAACAACAACAACAGAATAACATCAGCGAATACGGTATTTACAAATATGATGGTAAAAGTGATAGCAAAGAAGCAGTTAGTGAAATAAATATTAATAACACAGAAATATTATTTATTTTTCATGTACAAAAGAAACAAATGGATAGTTTCTGCGCTGTATTTGATTAGGACATGCACATTTCCCCATATTTTTACTGTTTTTCTTTGGAAAAAATAATTGGAAACACATGTAAAATTAACATTATTTTAAGAAACAATAATAACAGCTCAATAGACAAATACTAATCTTTTTAGGATATTTTACACAATCATTGTTTGTGCATTTTTTTTATGATGACAGGTGCCTCCTCTGCACACATGGCACTCTTGAAAGGGGAAACATATAAGAAACACCTCATAATGACGCAGTGCATCCTATATACCACATTGACCCAAGTTGCAGTGGAGTATAAGCATACTCAAGACCAAACAGGAAGAGGTCAATCGCAGTCTTTTTGACGATAAACCTTAATTACACAATGCTATTTTTCCATTATGTGATAATGCCTCAACATGCATTACATGCATTGTTTCATTCAGTCTCATTTCAGCATAGATGCACACACCAATCCTGTGTGGTGCTCCACCAAAACACACCCACTTTAATGCTGTGTGTGTGTGTCTGTGTGTGTGTGTGTGTGTGTGTGTGTGTGTATGTGTGTGTGTGTGTGTGTGTGTGTGTGTGCGTGTGTGTGTGTGTGTGTGTGTTAAAATATTAAGAGCAAATTAATACACAATAATATAAATATATTATTGAGATACAATACAAAAGCTGTATTAACTATATTGCCTCAAAAAGGCAGTAATGATCTGTTTTTACATGCACTGTCAGAGAAAAATTCATTTAAATTGTTTGTTATTGTTGCTGCAGTTTTTTGTGACGTAAAACCGCACATTTTCAAGCTTACCAACGTATTAGAGACAAAAAGTACTAAAACGCTGGAAACTTCAATAATGGACAATGTATCTATACTGATGAAACAGTATAACGTTATTTTTACCTGTGGCATGTTGGCAACACTAAATTGACCCTAGTGTGTGAATGTGAGTGTGAATGTTGTCTGTCTATCTGTGTTGGCCCTGTGATGAGGTGGCGACTTGTCCAGGGTGTACGCTGCCTTCCACCCGGATGCAGCTGAGACCCAGGTAACAAGGGAACGTTATGTGAACGTTAGGAGAACGTTGTGGCATTGTTCTGGGAACGTTAGTTTATAACGTTCAAAGAACGTTAGGTTGTGGAGTTCTTGCTTGGTTAGCAGAACGTTAGCCAAGAACGTTTGGCTAGAACGTTTAGAGAACTGTTTAGGAACATGCTATTTACATCTGTTTTTATGCTATATTGTCAGGAATAACACTCAAACAGAAATTTCAACAGAATGCATTCTTTATTAGTGATAGTGATTTCAACAGAAATAATTCTTTATTAGTGATAACTATAATACAAATGGAATGGAATGCAGTGGTCTTGGTCGTGCGCGTCAGTGTATCCTGCCCCTTCTTGGTTCTCTTCCTGGAAGTAAATCCATCCATCCATCCATCCATCTTCTTCCGCTTATCCGAGGTCGGTTCGCGGGGGCAGCAGCCCAAGCAGGGAAACCCAAATCCTGGAAGTAAATAATTATCACAAATACAACAAAGACAGCACTGGAATGTAGATTAATTGAATTGAATTAAAACATTGGCATAATTACTTTATCATTTACCTCTCATCTCACTCTGTTCTTTTGCTTGTTTCTTTTTCCTTTTTTGTCCTCCCTCTTAATTCCTCCTCTTCTCCTGCAAGTAGTTATAATTGCAAATTCAAAAGCAGTGGAACTTCAATAAAATGGAATTCAAAATTGGGATATCTTATCTTCTCCGTACCTTAAATTTTGAACCTCCCTTTCGAAAAGTGGCCAGTTTCAAGACCTCTCCAAACTCACAATCCACCTCAGCTGTGGTCATCTGCTTGTATAAACACCCCTGCATGCCTCTGCAATCACCAGCACAATTTAGAATTCCCTTTAGAATAAATACTGTAATAATCTAGATCGACCTTGTGAGCATACATGCAACATATGTTCAAAGATGCAAACCTATTATTAACACTTACTATTCATTATTCTGTAAAGGGGCAAGTCCTCAAACGCCACTTTTCCTGACTTTCCACGGAGGCCAAGCCTATCGATAGGCTCCAGCACCCCCCGCGACCCCGAACGCTACAAGCGGTAAGAAAATGGATGGATGGATGGTTGGATGTTGAGACCCAAATGTTGTTTTTCAGTGTAAAATATATATATATTTATATATTATTTAGATATATTTATTTATTTATATATGCACCTTATTGCTTTTTTTTAATCCTGCACTACCATGAGTTTATGTAACGAAATTTCGTTCTTATCTGTGCTGTAAAGTTCAAATTTGAATGACAATAAAAAGGAAGTCCAAGTCTAAGTCTGTAAAAAAAAAAAAAAATGCCATTTTTTTCCCAGAAGGTGGCACTATAAGCTAACGGGAAATACAAGTAAAAGGCTCCTCATGCCACTACGGTATAACTTTGCTTTTTTGTGTTTATTCCTCCTGTGTTTCTTTTATCTTTTTTTAAAATAAGCTTAATGCATGATTTTTTGTAAGATTGTTTTAAATTTATTTTCTGAATGGCAATGAGCTTTTAAGGGTGTTATTCTAATATTGTTTTGTTTTTACATAATGCAGTTTAAGTCAAAAGGGTCATGCTATGAGTAGCCAGCAGGTGGCAGTGTATACCACTCCATTCCCATCATCATGAGCTCTGCCTTGCAATGGCATTTATCTTCTTTTTTTTCTTCTTCTGTCTATACTAACTCATTCGAACATTTGAAATGTTGATAATTATTAACATGTCCTTACCTTTGAAAAATGTTACAATTTGGGATTGCTATACCTTTTAATACGGTCTGTGCAACTTGCTAAGATTGTAATGATGCATAGATTGTAATAATTCAATAGGTTGGTTGTAATGTTTGCTGCCATATTCAGCAGCAGTTGAGGGCCAACATATTAAAAACATCTCTCAGTATGGTGCAGTATGAGTCCACATAACCTGCAGCCACAAACAACTATTAATACAAATAATACGAAACAAACAAAGACAAGTACATAATGGCAATGTTTGAATTAAAAAATAATGGACATTTTCTGGAAAATAGGGGCAACACAAATTCAAATTATTTTGTTTTCCGTTTACTCTAGATAAATATTGGGTTTTCACAACATTACAGATTTTGTTGTTGTTTTGTTTATTGTTTGTAAGCATATTTTACAACATTTTGGCCTAAATTAACCTTTTTCAAGCAAAAAAGGGGATCATTGAACTAAAAATATCAGTACTACAGCTGTATTGGTTACTAAAGACGAGACCAAATCAATGTGATCACGCTCTCCAGTATATTGGCCACTGATTGGATCAGCCTCAGGCAGCATTACTATACTATATTGGATTGAAAGTGGTGACTGAATGATGTTATTTCATGTCCAGAGGGCTCTCTTAATGTTGAAAAATGTACACTCAAAGTTGTAAATAACGCGTCATTCAATATTACGCGATCGTGCCATGGATCTCCAATTTTTCCCTGTTATTTTTCCACCAGAGTCAATTGTGTTGTTTTTAACCAAATTATCGCATATTTACTAGGGCTGTGAATCTTTGGGTGTCCCACGATTCGATTCAATATCGATTCTTGGGGTCACGATTCGATTCAAAATCGATTTTTTTTTTCAATTCAACACGATTCTCGATTCAAAAACTATTTATTCCCGATTCAAAAGGATTCTCTATTCATTCAATACATAGGATTTCAGCAGGATCTACCTCAGTCTGCTGACATGCAAGCAGAGTAGTAGATTTTTGTAAAAAGCTTTTATAATTGTAAAAGACAATGTTTTATCCACTGATTGCAATAATGTAAATTTGTTTTAACTATCAAATGAACCAAAAATATGACGTATTTTATCTTTGTGAAAATATTGGACACAGTGTGTTGTCAAGCTTATGAGATGTGATGCAAGTGTAAGCCACTGTGACACTATTGTACTTTTTTACATTTTTTTATAAATGTCTAATAATTGTGTCAATGAGGGATTTTTAATCACTGCTGTGTTGAAATTGTAACTAATATTGATACTGTTGTTGATAATATTCATTTTTGTTTCACTACTTTTGGATTGTTCTGTGTCATGTTTGTGTCTCCTCTCAATTGCTCTGTTTATTGCAGTTCTGAGTGTTGCTGGGTCGGGTTTGGTTTTGGAATTGGATTGCATTGTAATGGTATTGCTGTGTATTGTTTTTTTGGATTGATTAATTTAAAAAAAATAAAAAAATAAAAAAATAAAAAATAATTTTAAAAAATAAATAAAAAATCGATTTTTTAAAAATGAGAATCGATTCTGAATCGCACAACATGAGAATCGCGATTCGAATTCGAATCAATTTTTTTCCCACACCCCTAATATTTACAAATTTACTGTCATGACCGGTCCCTCGTGTGTCGTATCCTGTGCTGGTTTACTCTTCGCTTAGACTTTCTTGTTGGCAACCCTATTAGTTCCAGTTAGCTTCACGTTCGGCTAATGCCCTGTATGTTTTTGTGCCTCGTGGAATTAAACAAGCATTCTTACCTGCAAGCTGCTTCCTGCCGTCCTTTGCATCCCGAGAAACACGACCTTCGCAGACATGCGGCCAGATCGTAACACTTACACAGTTATTTTTTCATGAAAGCTTCCAAAAAGAAGGAATTAAAAAACAAACAAACAAACAAAAAAAAAAAAAAGATAACCAAACATCGACCCAGCATGGTGCTACAGGGGTTTGTGCGTGTGCCTCACAATAAGAAGGTCCTGGGTTCAATCCCGGGCTCGGGATCTTTCTGTGTGGAGTTTGCGTGTTCTAACCCTTGACTGCGTGGGTTCTCTCCAGGAACTCCGGCTTCCAAAGACGTGCACCTGGGGATAGGTTTATTGGTAACACTAAATTGGCCCTAGTGTGTGAATATGAGTGTGAATGTTGTCTGCCCTGCGATGAGGTGGCGACTTGTCCAGGGTGTACCCCGCCTTCCGCCCGAATGCAGCTGTGATAGGCTCCAGCACCCTCCGCGACCCCGAGATTGACAAGCGGTAGACAATGGATAGATGGAAATATCGACCTACTAATGTCTAAACCTATAGTGGAGTGAAGTGAATTACATTTATATAGCGCTTTCTCTCTAGTGACTCAAAGCGCTTTTACATAGTGAAACCCAATATCTAAGTTACATTTAAACCAGTGTGGGTGGCACTGGGAGCAGGTGGGTAAAGTGTCTTGCCCAAGGTCACAACGGCAGTGACTAGGATGGCGGAAGCGGGGATCGAACCTGGAACCCTCACGTTGCTGGCACGGCCACTCTACCAACCGAGCTACACCGCCCCTAGTTTCCTGAAGTGGATCATATTAGTACATTGTTTGATTGCTTTGCTTAATCCATTCCATAATTTAATTCCACATACTGATATGATGAAGGTCTTAAAGGCTTACTGAAACCCACTACTACCAACCACGCAGTCTGATAGTTTATATATCAATGATGAAATCTTAACATTGCAACACATGCCAATACGGCCGGGTTAACTTCTAAAGTGCAATTTTAAAATTCCCGCCACACTTCCGGTTGAAAAACTCCTTTGGATATGATTTATGCGCGTGACGTCACAAAAGCAACGGAAGTGGTTGGACCCCATCGGACCCGATAGAAAAGCCTCTTGTTTTCTTCAACAAAATTCCACAGTATTCTGGACATCTGTGTTGGTGAATCTTTTGCAATTTGTTTAAGGAACAATGGAGGCTGCAAAGAAGAACGTTGTAGGTGGGATCGATCGGTGTCTTAGCGGCTAAGTACAATACTTACAGCAACACAACAAGGACTACTTACCCTGATAGCAGACGCCTAGCCGATGCTTTCCGCCAAACCCACGGATGAAGTCCTTCGTCGCGCCGTTGATCGCTGGAATGCAGGTGAGCACGGCTGTTGATGGGAAGATGAGGGCTGGCTGGCGTAGGTGGAGCGCTAATGTTTTATCATAGTTCTGTGAGGTCCGGTTGCTAAGTTGCTAAATTAGCCTTAGCGTCGTTAGCAACAGCATTGTTAAGCCTTACCAGGCTGAGAATTTTTAACCCAGTCAGGGGTTTATTTATTTTGTTTCTATCTTCATTTGAGAACGATGCTATCACGTTAGCTCAGTAGCTAAGTGTGTCACCGATGTATTGTCTTGGAGATAAAAGTCACTTTAAATGTCCATTTCGCGTGCTCGGCTATCATTTTCAAGAGGATATAGTATCCGAGGTGGTTTAAAATACAAATCCGTAATCCACAATAGAAAAAGGAGAGTGTGGAATCCAATGAGCCAGTTTGTACCTAAGTTACGGTCAGAGCGAAAAAAGATACGTCCATCACTGCCTCTCAAGTCCTTCACTGTAACGTTCCTCATCTACGAATCTTTCATCCTCGCTCAAATTAATGGGGTAATCGTCACTTTCTCGGTCCGAATCTCTCTCGCTCCATTGTAAACAATGGGGAATTGTGAGGAATACTAGCTCCTGTGACGTCACGCTACTTCCGGTACAGGCAAGGCTTTTTTTTTATCAGCGAGCAAAAGTTGCGAACTTTATCGTCGATTTTCTCTACTAAATCCTTTCAGCAAAAATATGGCAATATCGCGAAATGATCAAGTATGACACATAGAATGGATCTGCTATTCCGGTTTAAATTAAAAAAAATCATTTCAGTAGGCCTTTAAGTGTTGTACGTGCGTACAAATGTTTTAAATTACATTTTTCTCTAAGATTATATTTCTCCTCTTTTTTTGAGAAGAATTGTTGTATATTCTTGGGTAGCAGGTTACAGTTTGCTTTGTGTATAATTTTAGCTGTTTGCAAATTCACTATGTCATGGAATTTCAGTATCTTTGATTCAATAAATAAAGGATTTGTATGTTCTCTATATCCAACATTATGTATTATTCTAACTGATCTTTTTTGTAACACCGTTAATGAATGAAGTGTACTTTTGTAATTATTTCCCCATATTTCTACACAGTAACTCATTATCTTGGGGATATTGCAATCAGTATTTTAAGGACCTCAACAACTGCATTACATCAAACTTTGGGTGTATTTACAACGTAATGAACATTTGTTTTTATGCTCTATCTATGAAAAAATATAATTTATTATGAAGTAATTCTATACATTGCAGAAATCTATGTATCGGGGTCATGTCCGGAAGCAATTAACAGCAATAAACGAGGGGTTACTATTACATGATGTGTTGTGCTAATGTTTTTTGAGTGTTTTAAACGTTAAAATACAGAGGAAAAAAATAGAAGGGCACCAGGAAAGAAAGGAAAAGTATGCAAGCCTCCCAAGAAACAGGTAGGAACGTGTCAATCAAAAGACAGCATTTTTGATACCGCTCGTTTTGTTAAGATGTCCCTTATTGAGAGGCCTGCAGTGACGAATATTAATCACAACACCTCCTGTCATGAAAATATCTCAGCTGGCAGCTGAGATACAAGGAGGACGTATTTAGCTGAGTTGAGGGAATGTAATATTGTCATTACACATGTCTGCACCGAGAAGTCGAAAAGACACCTCTGATTAATGTGACACTATAAAAAATATAATTGACAGGCCGTCCCACATTGCTCATGGGGTTCAGTGGCATCTGCTGCCTTCCCTCCCCATCCTTCATCCGCTCAGCCCCAACCCCTCCACCATGAAAGTCGAACAAATGTGCTGACATTGATGCCGTCTCGGCGCCCGGCCTAATTTCATTTCAGCCCCAGAAAGACGGCTATCTTCAAAGGATCTTGACACACAATTGTATTTACTATTTTCTTTTCACAAGCCAATAAAGGGCGAGCAGTTATTGCATCAGATTAAATGAAAAAACGTTTAATGATTCCAATTTATAACTCTAGACTGAATAAGGATATGGCTAAGAGCTGACAGACCATGATAAATGAAGCTTCATATAAAACATATTTAGAGTGAAGAATGGCTGGAGATGAATTGCACAGTGATACAAACTCATGATAAAGAACAGTAAGAGCCACTAGAAGACTTGATAATGTGCTATTCATTTTGAAGTGATTTTGTTGGTTAATAAAAGGGCACAAATTAAAAATATATTGATTGCAGAAAGACATTGAGGAATATTGCACCGTCGTACTACAAGCCAACCCAATTGGAGCGCTTTGCTTTTACTACTACTAGTACTGCAGTAGGCGCTGTTTGCAATTTGCTCAAAGTTAAATTTTTTAAACCGAAAAATCCAACACCGTTTATGTTACAATTATTGGTTTAAAACAGGGGTTCTTAACCTTTTTGACTCCGGGGCCCAATTTTTTCTCTGCAGAGGGGCTGGAGCCCAGTCAAATATTAAGATTGAATCAGTAATCTTACATTTGAATTTATTCGTATTCAATAATCTATTCAACCTACTTACAGTTTACAACCTTGTCAAATGATATGAAACCATGGGTTAATTCATACTTGCCAACCCTCCCGGTTTTACCGGAAGACTCCCGGAATTCAACGCCTCTCCCGATAACCTCCCGGAAGAAATTTTCTCTCGATAAACTCCCGGAATTCAGAGGCCACGCCCCCTCCAGCTCAATGCGGACCTGAGTGGGGACAGCGGCGACAGTCTGTTTTCACGTCCGCTTTCCCACGATATAAACAGCGTGCCTGCTCAATCACGTTATAACTGTAGAATGATCGAGGGCGAGTTCTTGATTTCTTATGTGGGTTTATTGTTAGGCAGTTTCATTAACGTCCTCCCAGCGCGGTTACAACACACAACAACAGCAGTTACGTTTTCGTATACCGTAAAGCAATTTGTCTGCCGTAAACAGCAATGTTGTGACACTCCTAAACAGGACAATACTGCCATCTACTGGATAGCCTCCAGAACACTGAAATTCAAGTATTTCTTTTATTTATTTGTATAATAAAATATATATATATATATATATATATATATATATATATATATATATATATATATATATATATATATATATATATATATATATATATATATATATATATATATATTTTTATTTATTTTTTATTTATTTTTTTTAATTTTTTTTAATTAGTCAATCCAACAAAACAATACACAGCAATACCATAACAATGCAATCCAATTCCAAAACCAAACCCGACCCAGCAACACTCAGAACTGCAATAAACAGAGCAATTGAGAGGAGACACAAACATGACACAGAACAAACCAAAAGTAGTGAAACAAAAATGAATATTATTAACAACATTAGTTACAATTTCAACATAGCAGTGATTAAAAATCCCTCATTGACATTATCATTAGACATTTATAAAAAATAAAAAAAAGAACAATAGTGTCACAGTGGCTTACACTTGCATTGTATCTCATAAGCTTGACAACACACTGTGTCCAATATTTTCACAAAGATAAAATAAGTCACATTTTTGGTTCATTTAATAGTTAAAACAAATTTACATTATTGCAATCAGTTGATAAAACATTGTCCTTTAAAATTATAAAAGCTTTTTACAAAAATATACTACTCTGCTTGCATGTCAGCAGACTGGGGTAGATCCTGCTGAAATCCTATGTATTGAATGAATAGTCGTTTTGAATCAGGAAAAAATCGTTTTTGAATCGAGAATCGTGTTGAATTGAAAAAAAAAAAATCGATTTTGAATCGAACCGTGACCCCAAGAATCGATATTGAATCGAATCGTGGGGCACCCAAAGATTCACAGCCCTAATATATATATATATATATATATATATATATATATATATATATATATATATATATATATATATATATATATATATATATATATATATATATATATATATATATATATACACACACTGATATACATATATACACACATATATACATACACACACACACATACGTATATATATATATATACGGCGTGGCGAAGTTGGTAGAGTGGCCGTGCCAGCAATCGGAAGGTTGCTGGTTACTGGGATTCAATCCCCACCTTCTACCATCCTAGTCACGTCTGTTGTGTCCTTGGGCAAGACACTTCACCCTTGCTCCTGATGGCTGCTGGTTAGCGCCTTGCATGGCAGCTCCCGCCATCAGTGTGTGAATGTGTGTGTGAATGGGTGAATGTGGAAATATTGTCAAAGCGCTTTGAGTACCTTGAAGGTAGAAAAGCGCTATACAAGTATAACCCATTTATCATTTTTTATATACATACACACATATATATACACATATATGTATACATATACATACTGTATATATATACATACATGCTGTATATGCATACATACTGTGTATATATATATATATATATATATATATATATATATATATATATACATATATATATATGTATATATATATATATATATATATATATATATATATATATATATATATATATATATATATATATATATATATTTATACATATATATATCTTATAAAATAAACTGTCGATAAAATTTGAATGCAAATAAAAATACAGCTTCAGCACCTTAGACATACAGTAATTGTTTTGCTTAAGAAACATCTCTTTAGCTCAATACTTTTTCTGTCTGAGATTTTTGAGCTTGTCATTCCACAAATATTGGAAAAAGCGTATTACAACTGAGTACAGCTGCGGCCCATAGGGACCACAGCTGAGAAACAAACAACACTGGTTCAAAATAACATTTTTTTGTATATAGTTACTAATTATATTGAATAAACATTGTGAATCCAAATAAGACTTTTTTGCAAACATATTCCTAGCCTCTTCCTGATAAGATGATCTGTCAATTTATAAGATGATCACTGATAAGATGATATGATGGCAAATTTCTCTGTTTTAAAAATCTGCAGACAGTGGCACACAGGGTTAGTGCTGGTTTTGAAAGAAAGTGGTACTGGGTTCAAATTCAGGCTGGAGTATTGATGTTATAATTGTTATTTTGCACCTAAGAAATTGTTATAGTTAAAATTACAATGTATTTTCCAATAATCAGTTTTAGCACAAAAAATGCATTGATTGAATTGAAGTTTGATTAAAATAGTATAAAAATGGTTTCACATAATTAAAACCAATATTGTATGGGGGGGAAAACGGGCCTCCAAATATAATTCTGTTTGGGGCCTCAATTTAGCTTGGGGCGGCCATGCACAAATATAAAGTAAGCAGTAAGCACCCAGTTTTGCCTGTACACTGGGAGGCCGAGAAAAAAAACAGTTGAAAAAAAGTAGCCACCAAAAAGTGATTAGACCAAGCAAGAAGTAAGACATGACTAATATTGGAGCTTCTTGAAGAAGTGTAGTGACCTTCGTAAACAAGAGGATTTGGAAATGCATGCTACGGTTGCTCCACTCCTGTTGAGCCGGTTAATAAAAGCATACGCTTTTAAAAACACAGCTTTTACAGCATCACATTATACAATTTGTAACTGGCATTTGGACGACCAAAAATCCTGTCGTATATTCCACAAACAGATCAGTCATCTTTATACGATAGTCTATACATTCAATGATAGCTAACATGTGGAGCTCCACTTTGCCAAATTGCTATCATTAGCAAACAAACATAACTGGTTTAACCCTCAGTAAAAAAACATGTATTGTATATGATCAGAGGCTTTGCACACTGCTTACCTGGATCGTAGCGCACTAGTGGTGTACATCAGTGTTTTTCAACCACTGTGCCGCGGCAAGCGTGTGCTGTGAGATACATTTCGGTGTGCCGTGGGAGATTATGTAATTTCACCTAATCGGCTTAAAAATATTTTTTGCAAACTAGGAATTATAATCCGCAAATGTGCCGTTGTTGAGTGTCTGTGCTGTCTAGAGCTCGGCAGAGTAACCGTGTAATACTCTTCCATATCAGTAGGTGGCAGCAGGTAGCTAATTGCTTTGTAGATGTCAGGAACATGATTTGTCGTGATCACAATATGCGGGAGGCAGCGTGTAGGTAAAAAGGTATCTAACACTTAAACCAAAAATAAACAAAAGGCTAGTGCCGCTAAGTGCCGCTACAAGGCATTGAAGCTTAGGGGTGGCTATGCAAAACTAAACTAAAACTGAACTGGCTGCAAAGTAAACAAAAACAGAATGCTGGATGACAGCAAAGACTTATAGCGTGTGGAGCAGACGGTGTCCACAAAGTACATCCGTACATGACATGACAATCTACAATGTCCCCACAAAGAAGGATAGCGTACGCACAATTTAAAAAGTCTTGATTGCGAAAAAAAAGCAGGTGCGGGGAATAGCGTTCAAAGAAGACATGAAACTGCTACAGGAAAATACCAACAAAAGAGGAAAAGCCAACAAAATAGGAGCGCAACACAATAACTAAAACATTACACACAGGAAAACAGCAAAAAACTCTAAATAAGTCACGGCGTGATGTGACAGGTCGTGACAGTACACCTACTTTGAGACAAGAGCTATAGTAATGCATGGTTGGTTATGGTTTGAATCAGCTGCTGAGTTTCATTTTTTTATATTTTCTGCTGGTGGTGTGTCTCAGAATTTTTTCAATGAAAAAAAATGTGCCTTGACTCAGAAAAGTTTGAAAAACACTGGTGTACATTATGGAGCATTGTCAAAGTTCTTATGTTCTTATGTCTTTCTCAACCTAATTGAAAGAGAATTTGTGGAATGGCTAGCATCGCATAGTGTAGAAAACACTGGCTAGTAGCAAATAGTTTCAGCTGACATGTTTTTTTTTTTGTATATATTTACCTCTGGTTATACCGATGTTGTAATTTGGTTGCCGCTCATTCTCTTCGTTTTTTCCTACTTGCCTTTGTATCACATGCAATGTAATGCTTACAACTTTTTCGAAAGTTACTCATTCGACGTTCTTGAAATACCTGCCTGCCCGTGACAGTGGTGCCCCCAATTGGTGTAAACATTCGAAAAGTGTGCATTAGCACATAGTACTTTTTGAAATTACCAGTAAAAACATGAATAAGGAAAAAAAGCAATTTGCTAAAAAATTATGTGACTGCTTAACGATTAATTAAAAAAAAAAAATCACTGACAAGAATAAAACAGACTTGGGTCCTGTTTTAGATCCTCATTCCAAGTTTTGGAAAACATTGGTTCAAAGGTTAATAAGGAATCACATATATGTTTTTTATTGCATAGTAAATTATTGCACAGTAAACCAACAAAATAATAAATGAAATAATGAGAACTTACTTCAAACAATACCTTCTATTAGTATGTGAGGGTGACGTCCCCATTTCTCGCTTGAATTTGAATCATAAAAGTGAATTTCTGATGAGGAAATGCAAATGAGGCGCAATGAAAAACATTCATTTGATGGTCCTTAGTACACGAGGAGGGAGGCGAATTATCTCCGGATCACGTTGACACCTGGAGGACACACAAAACACAACGTATTGTTTATGCGTTAACAGAAATACAGAAGGGTCAGAGGATGGCGAAATTAGGCACCATCAGAATAAGTGACCCTCATCTCGGTTTAGGAGAGCTGCATCAAAAAGGGCTTCAGCAGTCTGTTGTTTTTGCATGAGCACATCCTTGAGCACAGATTGACACAGACCTCACACTTATGATGGCATATTGCCTAAAGCGCCACTCAGGAACATGTTCATGCTTTTAGCATGTATGCTGTTCATGTAATGGAAAAAAATTGAACAAAAAATGTAATCTCACAGTGCAAAAATTGCTCACTCTAATGATAATTGAGGTTCTGTTTTTTAAAACAGGAACATCTTTTATAAGCAAACATTGATCTCTTCACGTGCTCAGGGAGCCCCCACACAATCCGTGAAGAATTACATTAATTCAAGCCATTTATCTGAAAACTTACAGCCAAAAAAGGAAGAAACTTCTTGTCCGTTTTGTTTCATTTTTGCCTCTCCAAAAGCCATCAGTCTATTTGTTAATTTATTCATGAATCCATGAAATCACTTTTCAGCCTTCTGTCTGGAAACAACCAGTAACTAACAGTATGCCAGTATCACTGTTCGGTACCTAGCTAGGATTTAAAGGACCGGTATAATGAAAAACAAGTTGCCTCTATAGTGAAACTATTATTATATGATTTACAACACCAAAAGACTTCAAGTTTGCGAGTAAATAGATATGATCAAAATAAATATGATCAAAATAATAAAAATCTCATAGAGATTCCGGAGCCATTTTGAGAAATAATGAGCAAGCCAGTCAGGTGATCCGTGACGTCCCCAGGGCGACCACAGTTCCCTTCGCCAACAACAACAATGCTGATCTTGCAGATTTCACGAGAGCCAACAACAATTACTTTGGGAAAGATAATGATCCAAATCCCTGTATTTTTGAGTCTGAATATAAGGATGAGCTACAAGTTTGACTATTGCAAAATGCGAAACATGAAATACAAACTATGAACATAATACAATGATCACTTACTGTACAATGTCTGCTCTCACTGGGTTGCCAACTGATAGGATGTTTTTTATTTCCCATTTAGATAAAGAATTCATAATAATCCTCCCAAAGGGTTAAAAGGAAAAGTTGCTGCAGGCGCTTGTCTATGGTTGTCGTGCCTTTGTCTCCATCTACGGGTATACATTGGATGTCACGGATTAAAAACCTCTCAATTCATTGCTAAATCATTCTGTTATACAAGTAAGAGGCATTATTCATAATCTAGAATAACTTTAACTAGCTGAGACGCAATCTGCACGGCAACAGCAGAACACCGTCCGGCTCAAAGCATGTCAATATAGCTTCTCTGTGATCAATGCGAAGCTAAAACAAATAGCTTGTCTGCGCTTGCGCTTATAATAACAATATGGCTAATATTTGGTTAATACTCAGGTCACAACATGTAAATGGAGTATTGTTGGCAGGTTTTGGGTGGCTATTTAGAGAGATTTGTGGGTAGAAAAGAGGAGCCCCTGTTGACTCAATTGTTAGCGGACAATTTTTTATTTATTAAAAATGTTGAATGTATAAAAACGAAAAAACATATGCGTTTTTGCTTTACATAGGGATTGTGAACGATAGACAGCACATCTCTTTCCAAGTTATGCATATTTCCAGTATGACTGCGTGCAGAAGCGTTCCCATTATGAAGTCATCCCCCCAGCCCCGAATCTACGGAAATTGCCGAAGATATTCGAAGCGGAATATTTAAAACGGCCGTCTAAAATGGCATTGTGTGATGTTTAGACGTATTTTCACATACTTTGCGGATTGTAAATACAAAACCCAAACCCAGTGAAGTTGGCATGTTGTGTAATTCGTAAATAAAAACAGAATACAATGATTTGCAAATCCTTTTCAACTAATATAAAATTGAATAGACTGTAAAGACAATGTTGTTAATGTTCGAACTGAGAAACTATTTTTTTTTTGCAAGTAATCATTACCTTAGACTTTAATGGCAGCAACACATTGCAAAACAGTTGGCACAGGGGCATTTTTACCACTGTGTTACATGGCCTTTCCTTTTAACAACACTCAGTAAACGTTTGGGAACTGAGGAGACCAATTTTTGAAGCTTTTCAGGTGGAATAATTTCCCATTCTTGCTTGATTTACAGCTTAAGTTGTTCAACAGTCCGGGGGTCTCCGTTGTGGTATTTTAGGCTTCATATTGTGCCACACATTTTTGGGTCTGGACTACAGGCAGGCCAGTCTAGTATCCGCACTTTTTTACTATGAAGCCACGCAGTTGTAACACATGCAGAATGTGACTTGGCATTGTCTTGCTGAAATAAGCAGGGGCGTCCATGATAACGTTGCTTGGATGGCAACATACGTTGCTCCAAAACCTGTACGTACCTTTCAGCATTAATGGTGCCTTCACAGATGTGTAAGTTACCCATGCCTTGGCTCTAATACACCCCCATACCATCACAGATGCTGGCTTTTGAACTTTGCGCCTATAACAATCCAGATGGTTATTTTCCTCTTTGTTCCAGAGGACACAACATCCACAGTTTCTAAAAACAATTTGAAATGTGGACTCGTCAGACCACAGAACACTTTTACACTTTGCATCAGTCCATCTTAGATGAGCTCGGGCCCAGCGAAGCAGGCAGCGTTTCTGGGTGTTGTTGATAAATGGCTTTGGCTATGCATAGTAGAGTTTCAACTTGCACTTACAGATGTAGCGGCCAACTGTAGTAACCGACAGTGGTTTTCTGAAGTGTTCCTGAGCCCATGTGGTGATATCCTTTACACACTGATGTCGCTTTTTGATACAGTACCGCCTGAGGTCAAAGGTCAAAGGTACCGCTTGAGGTCAAAGGTCCTTAATATCATCGCTTACGTGCAGTGATTTCTCCAGATTCTCTGAACCTTTTGTTGATATTACGAATCGTAGATGGGGAAATCCCTTAATTCCTTGCAATAGCTGGTTGAGAAATGTTGCTCTTAAACTGTTCGACAATTTGCTCACGCATTCGTTCACAAAGTGGTAACACTCGCCCCATCCTTGTTTGTGAATTTCATGGAAGCTGCTTTTATACACAATTATGGCACCCACCTGTTCCCAATTAGCCTGTTCACCTGTGAGATGTATCAAATAAGTGTTTGATGAGCATTCCTCAACTTTCTCATTGTTTTTGCCACTTGTGCCAGCTTTTTTTAAATATGGTGCAGGCATCAAATTCCAAATGAGCTAATATTTGCAAAAAATTAAGTTTTCCTGTTCGAACGTTAAGTATCTTGTCTTTGCAGTCTATTCAATCGAATATAGGTTGAAAAGGATTTGCAAATCATTGTGTTCTGTTTTTATTTACCATTTACACAACGTGCCAACTTCACTGGTTTTGGGGTTTGTACAATTGGATATGGTTTAATGGGCTTGTCCAGGGTGTACCCCGCCTTCCGCCCGAATGCAGCTGAGATAGGCTCCAGCACCCCCTGCGACCTCAAAAGGGACAAGCGGTAGAAAATGGATGGATGGATGGATGGATGGATAGAATGAAACACAACTAAGCATATAAAGTCAATTAGTTTTTTCATTCTACTGGTACTTTCAAGTCACAGTTTGGTTATTTTTTTAGTACAGTGAAGGAAATAAAATGGTAAACACAAAACTTCTTAGTGTTTGTGAAAATAGCTTCAATGGCTGACACACCGCTGGTATTTCTAAAATGATCAAATAACAAATAAAAAGTATGAGTATTAAAATATTATTACAGTATAACCTCAATTCACAAACTTAATTGGTTCTTCAACAGCATTTGTAAATAGAAAAGTTTTAAGAAAGCACACAAAGTAGCACATTAGCTAACAGCACCGCTGTGCTGACTGAATGAATAGTCAGCCCTCGAGAGCAACCAGCCAGCCCACAAAAAATATGTTCCCAGGCACAAAATGGCTGCAGTGCGGGCAAACAATGAGTTGATGAAATGTCCGTATGTTCATATGTTCACACAACAAAACAAGTTTTTTTTTTTGGTCTGTGTTTCGTACATCGAAAGGTTTGTACCATGAAGGATTCGTAAAATAAGGTTTCACTGTTCAGTAGTTTCTTTTTGCAAGGTACAATGATGTAAACATTCACAAAAGTGACATTTTGAACAGTGTGAATGGCAATATATTTTAATGAAGGAAACAGACATGCAAGCACACACACACACACACACGCACACACACACACACACACACACACACACACACACACACACACACACACGCACACACACACACACACACACACACACACACAACACTTTTGAGAATAACAAAACAAAAACAAAGCCTAGCATGGCACAGAAGAGTTGAGGGAAATGACACTTCCTTATTGGCTGAGGTTTAGCATTATTAGTTCTCGCTTGTAAACTCTATCACAAATCTCAATTAAACAATGCCGCCACAACTTTTGTCCTATCCGTATATATTTGTCCGTTTGCATATTTCACTGGAAAGGCCAAGTGTTCACAAACAGTAAACTTTTTACAATGAAAGTGTGTTTTCGAGCTCTGGCTTCTCCCTGGCACCATCAGCATTTATTTGTTTACAGTTTAACTCATTAGACCTCCACTAGAAAGTGAACAGAAAATAAGAAGACTTTATTCACAGCATGTATTTCATATTTTGTTACAAGCGTTTCACTTATCCACTTTTACATCCACCCATCCTATCACTTTGTCACATATTTAGGATCTGAAACACCAAAGGAAGCAACTTTTGTCAAATACATTAGACCTACTCCTTCATCTATCCCTGTTAACCTACAAACAGCTCTAAAAATAAGACATATAACTAGGATACCATGTGATTTAAGTTAGAACTAATTGTATTTATTTTCATCACACCATCTCTCTTCATACATCCATCACTTTTTTGCCACTCATAACCAAAAAAAATAAAAACACTGCAACAAGGGCTCTTGCAAATCTCTTTATAGACCAATTGCATTTGCTTGCTGATGCGTGAGTGTATGGAGTGATGTGGGAAGAGTATCGAGGACGGCAAAGCAACCCCTGAGATGCCCATAAAAATACAGATTCTTTCTCTCCATAGATCCTTGAGATGGAGCTCATCCGCAATTGCCCGATAGTTCCGGACGCAAGAGGACAAAGCTTCCACCTCCCATACACAGCCTAGCAACACACGATGACCTCATCCATCTGCCAACGGGATTTATAACCTGCCTCAATACAAACACAAGTAATAAAAGATATGATGCACATTTTAAGCGTTACCCCTTTGCCATTTATGTTGCCTGGATTTCAAAACACTGTTAGTTTACTAGAATGTACTGTTTTCTTTTCACCAAGGGTTATTTATCATGTCTTAGAAATGAAAACAATTATGTACAAATATATGTACTGTATCACCTGCATTTAATAGTAACCATGTATTCCAAGGTGTAGACTGTTGCTATTCTCACACAATATTTCACCTTTTTCAAGCAACCTCACATTCAATTAGAACCCTGTCGGTGAAATAGTTATGACTAAGTTGTAGTAAACGTAACTTACTGTGTGAGAGAGGGAGAGAGAGCCTTGTTGCGCAACACTAATTACTTAACCATTGTCACGCTGTAAATAGGAGCGAACACAACCGTTTAGTATGTTTTCTGTCATTAAAGGCAAAAAGATGTTTTCTATTCAATTCCTGCAAACTAAATGAGGACATAAACCATGCACAAACAATACAAATTGTATTTCACCTGTTGTTATCTCGCCTTGTTAAACCTTCCGTAGCCTAGGCCTCCCACCCAGAATCTCAGTTCTTGGAGAAGACCTCAGGCGACGGTGAACAAGGAGCTTCTGAATGGGCCCTAGACTGGCCTTTGTCTGGCCCTACTGCAGTGTCTCTTTATTTACACAGTCTTTAACGCTGTATGTTTTCTTTCCCTTAATTGCATTGGCCTTTGGTGGCCTCTGGTCAATCAATACCATCTCTCCAATGACATCAGCACATCCATTCAGTACTTTCCAGGTGATGGCGGTGCTTCATGGGAGAGAGCTTTCTGTTTTCTCTATTCACTGACCAGAGCATTGATTGGCTGCTCACTAAAGTTCTAAAATATCTACAGAACATAATAACCAAAAATAAACTACTCCAAAATAATTTCACTTCAAGATTTCCATAAATCAATTAATGCAACCTCTGGAAAAAAAATATTGAATGACCATGCTTCCAGGAAGTTCATACAGTTGTTTATTGTTGTAAGAAAAGAAAAAAAAGCAGACAACATACATGACAATTTTAGTCATTTCAAATGACAACTTTCTGTATTTAGGAAACACTAAAAGAAATCAAGAAAAATACATACGATCACGCGAAGTGAAACAAATTATGGAATCACTCAGTTCTGAGAAACAAACTCTTGAATCACCTTGTAAACGTGTTTAAAATGACATTTTTCTCATTCCATCAATCGAAAAGATGTTTGGGGATGATGACATCATTTTTCATGATGATAATGCAGAGCAAACACTGTAAAAATATTCCTTGAGGTAAAATACATAAGGTATGTCATAACCTGCAAAAAGTTTGGATTTCAAAGCAGTTGAAAATCTGTGGCGGAAGTTAACAACAATGGTTCATGACAAGACTCCAACCTGCGGAGTTGATCTGACAACAGCAATCAGACAGAGTTGGAGCACGATTGATGAAGAGGACTGTTGGTTATTCATTAAGTATATGCTTCAGTGACGGCAAGCCGTTATAAAAGTCAGAGGTGGTGCAACAAAGTCCTTGTTGTGTGTTCTTGTGTTTTTGTTTGTTTGTTGTTAATAATACCATCATTTGTCAATCACAAATGAGTTATTGCATCATTGTTTCTTTCAGCTTGATCTAACAATGAAACTGTTACTGACTACCACAATGTATTTTCTTGATTAATTTTAGTATTTTCTAAAGCCATAAAGTTACCATTTGAAATGACTTGAGTTTTGTATTATGTCTGTTTTCTGCTTTTTTTCTGCATAATTAAACAACTGAATGAACATCTTTCAAGTCTAGTGATTCCATCCAGGAGTTGTATATTCGTTATTGATAAATAACACATACTGTACACAATATAGACAACAGACATTACTACTACGGTAGTGTGAAAAAAGGAATTGCCACGTAACAATACTTAAAAAAAAAAAAGTTAATCATATGATTATTTCATAAAGATTTGAGTAAAATTAAATTTTTGTTGGTAAATGCGTATAGCGAGAAACAGCAAATTATGATGAAAGGTGGCATTACAAGAAACTGTATTCAATTTTGTTATTATTAGTAGTATTAATTAATGACAAGTGGCAACCAAAAATTGGTCATCACTAGTGAAGACTGAAATATTTGAAAGAGGGAATTTCGTAATAACTTAAATGATTATAGTTCAGAACTGACAAAAAAATAAAAATTAAAAAGCAAATAAAAACCTGTTTAATATTGTGAACTATTGAGTTATGTTCTAATTAAAAAATGGACATCAATAACTTCCTTAGCTTTTAATTGATCTATTTGTCTTAATTGAACTCCAAAAGTCAAAAACACCTTGCACAATATTCATATTTGTTGTGGTGGGCGATTAAGACGTCTCACAACTGCGAATTGGTTGTCATTGTTCACTTACAAGAGGTGTTCAGAAAACTCAAAAGCCTGGGAGGTACCAACTTGGACTTTCAACTAGAAAAATATGTCTACACAAGAAAATCATTAATCACATCATTAACCTGAAGAAGACCTGGGCAAAGCTTCTGCTTGCTGCTAGGGCCATAGTTGTTTTTGACATAGCGATGGGTACCGAACTCGGTACATGGTAGTACCGACCAAATTCCATCAGTACTACCAGATACCGATTTACGTAAAACCAAACAGTACCATACTTAAATTCCTTTGTTGCACGTGGCATCAAATTTGGTTGCAGACTCAGCACCAGCTCAAGCGGACAAAAAGGCGTATTCATTGCGGACGGCCTCTAGGAATTCTTGCAATTTTCCATGCTGACAAAAAAAACAAAAAAACAAGCATGCTTGAGAGAAAACGCTCAGAAGTAAGGCTTCACTTTTCCAAAATGCACTAGCTTAATGCTAATTATACATTAGATAAGCCATTTACATGCTACTGATTAGCATTGGCAATTTTACATGATAATAATCAAAACTCCAACTAAGATGCATGTTACAATCAAACAGTATGTGTAATAAATAAAACACTCAACAAAAGACCATTTCCCCCGAGACCCCAAGAGGGACAAGCGGTAGAAAATAGATCGATGGACGACCGCCATTGCGGAGTAAAGTTATGCGAGGACTACTTGTTTATTCCTGGTGTATTTTTATTACAAACAACAAACTTGAGAATGAAGAGAAAGAAGAATGAAAGGAGCTTTCGACTTGCAACAACTTTTGTGGGGTATCTTTGTGCTGAAGAACGATGATCAGTGGAACTATCTTGCAGTGTTTTTTCTCAGCTGTAGTTTTTAAACTATATCCATGCAGTGTAATGTTCATTATTTTTTACAAACTTAATTTCGATACGTGGAAACTATGAGAAGCGGACGGACTCTTTTAAACGTATTTATATAGTATGAAGCCCGATTCGAAATCAACGACCTTAGCTGTACTCTGAGCCTTTGTTGGGTAAAAGGAGGCAGCACACAAGTGGTACGAAGGTAAATAACATCAAATATTGACTATTTACTTTATCATATGTTGTAAGAGTAGTGACACTCCTTTTGTGTAGTTATTAGCCTCAACCCGAGTGAACAGAATGCTAATGCTAACAAGCTAACGCTAAAGCCGATGTGTTTGTGTTGTCGGTTGGAGATAAACCCTGACATTTATAATTTATATATTGTTATTTACAGCTGAAATGGACCAAAAGGAATCGCCTGACCCTCATGAATTAATCATTTACTGAGAGGACGACTTTCTGACTGTTGGACATTGCGGACAAAAGCATTAATTTTTATGAACAATTCGGTAAACTTTATTTTTTAATTCATATCGTTTTGTATATTGTTGCTTTGAATTTCATTAACTTTTCTTATTAGTAAAAGTAAAACTGTGACCTAATATTGTCTATATTTACATGGTGTCAGTGTTTAAATATACTAAACCACTCCTCCATACGTCTTCAGCCTGATTTGTGTAAACTACCCTGAACTGCGAAATGTGGTGGAAACACAAACCACACACTTCTAAAGGAACCTATAGGTCCAGGAACTAGAGGTTTTCAGGAACCAAAAGTTCCTAAAACTTTTGTTGGAAAGGGGCCTTTTGAGTACTGATATCACGTTCCAGGCACCGGGAACTGAAATTGTCCCCAGGTGCACAAAGCAAGACATATGAAGTTGTGGTTTATTGCGTTTGTTGTGGAAGAAAGCGTGTAGATTATGAGAAAGGCTCCCTCATTAAACTCTGACCCAACAAAGGTGCTTCAGGGTGAAAGCTGTATCCCTCTACCCATCCTCAATAAAAGTATTCAAACCAAGCACATTTACGGTTGTGTTTTTTTGTTTTTTTTTAACTACGCTCTATGCTGTAAATGAGCCGACCGCATGATGAAAGTCTGCTTGGTGCGACAATCAGTGTCGTCAAAACAATTTTGCTGACCCTCGACACAGGAGATGAGTGTGGAAGAGCGCAAATTGACATGCCTTCACCACAACGGCGTGGTTGTGTGTGTGTGTTTGCGTGTGTGCAAAGACCGAGCGCATTCATCATAAGAGCTCCCTCTCCTGTGTCCAATTTAGCGATGAATCTCTAGTGCGGCACCATGGCAATGTTTAGTCAGAGCAGGACGTAATTATGTTTTTGTGTACTTTAATAAGGAGACATCCGAGTGTTCAGATGGCAGGGGCACACACACGCACACACAAACACACTACAAAACTGCCATGCAGTGATATTATCCCCTCCATTCAATGCAATTAAAACATAAATAATTAAATGCCACTAACTAAAGTAACCGGTATGCAAATTTGCGTTGAGTTGAAGAACACTTTTTTGGACGCCAAATGAGCGCCATTTAAAGTTGACCTTTGGAAATGTTCTGAATAAAATGTGATGGCGCTGTTTAATTTGAAGAGGTGCTTATCTCAAAGTCAACATCTTACTTCTGATTTCCTGACGCACACTCAGTCACTATATATTAGGCAGTAGCCTGGCAACCACAAGAGTCGGGCCATAGCAAATGGATGTTTGCAATGTGCCAGGCCCGCTGCGCTCCTTACTGCTGACCCCGCCTGCCATTTTGTTTCTGTCCTGTGAAGGTGTCGATGGTAAACGTTACCTTGTCTCGGCAGGTGTGCCTGCATGGAGGGCCCCAGCCGTACGGAGGAGGTCAGCAACCCCGCACCGTTTCCCCCTTTTATTTGAATAATGGCCCATTAGGGCGGCTGGATGTGCAACGTTAAAGTAGCCGTATGTGTCTCTTAGATAAAAGACATAATTATCTGAAAAAGGGAGGATGCGTTTGTGCAACACTTTTCCTCAGCTGGGCTTTGAAACTCAGAATTGGCACACACTCTCACCATTAGGTGGCGACAGAGAGAGGGTTGAGGTGACAGCCCAGCCATGAAACATGCACAGACATATGAAAAATACATATCTTTTCAGTCTAGCTTGGTAAAAAGAAGTTTCTAAAAGTACTGCATTACACTGTCAGAGTTGAAGTTTTGCTAATTTTAGAATATTCTGCACTTTCGTGACAAATACACTGAACACCAAATATTAACTAAACCTTCAGCTGCATTCCTTGCTGCGGTTTTTTATCGGAAATTAGGCTGCTTTTTTCTGAGACTTTGCCACGTGGCCAATGGAAATGTGGATAGGACGTTTAAGTGTTATTTTATAAAATCCAAAATGTGTGCCAATTAAAGATGGGTTCTTTATCATTTTTTTCCTTGAGGTTTTTATGCCTCAATTCACCTTATAAAAGCTTCCTTTTAATTTAAAGAATAGAAGCCTATTTTCATGACCTCTTCTATTGTATTTGCATCCAGCTTTATTACCTCGGATAAAGTTTTCACCTCAGCACAAAACATGTTAATTGCCATCATGGACGCGGTATAAAGAAAATACATACACGTTTATTATCTAAATATGTTGGCAAGCCATCTGCGTTAGGCTATTGAAATTGTGTTTTCTCCTTTTCGTCTTTCAATTTGAATGCATTCTTAATCAAAAGGCTTCAGAATTGTGCAGATGGGTAATCCTTGTGTCTGCAAAGAGCAGCCTGGTTCAAGGTGAATGTTTCACACCCCTACACGCCCTCCTGTTTCTCCATTGTGCCTTTTTAGTTACAGTACTTATAGAATAGAATAAAATAGAAAGTACTTTTTTGATCCCTGGGGGAAATTCAACACCACAGTTCGCTCACAATAGACAAGAATAATAATAAATAATATAATATATATAACATATTATATATATATTATATAATATATAAATAATATGAATATATTCTACATATACTCTACATTTAAGTGCAGTCAAGGAACATATGCATTATACAGTCTGATGGCTGTCGGTATGAAGGACCTCCTGTGTCGTTCCGTGTTGCATTTTGGGAGTCTGAGCCTTCCACTGAACGTGCGCATTCTCTCCAAAAGGTCCGAGTGTAGTGGGTGGGAGGTGTTGTCCATAATGGCTAGGAGTTTTGCTAGACTTCTCTTCTCTGACACTACCGCCAGAGAGTCTAGCTCCACTCCCACCACGTTACTGGCCTTCTCTACCAACTTGTCCAGTCTGTTTGAGTCCCTCGCTCTCAGCCCGCTGCCCCAGCAGGCCACGGCGTACAAGAAGGCGCCCGCCACCACCGACTCGTAGAACATCTTCATCATCTTTGTACAGACGTTGAAGGATCCTAGTCTACTGAGGAACAGCTCTGTCCCTTCTTGTAGAATGCCTCAGCGTGTTTTTACCCATTCAGCTTGTTGTCCATGTGTACTCCGAGGTATTTATAATCCTCAACCATGTCCACATCGACCCCGCTTATCCTCATGGCTTGCTCACCGCACCCAAATAGAGACTTTTCTGTACACACATAGACAACTCAGAGGGCCTTAAACTAGTAAACGCAAACATGGACTGATCGAAAATGTTTGAAACTTTGAAAATGCTAAGACTGTTTTTGCATGCACAATGTGTAGTCAGTCAACAGTAATGTTGGAATACTTGGTAAGGGACTTTAATTCTGGGCGAAACCAAAATAGCTCACTGGAGTGGAGGAAAAAAGTTTTGCAGGGTATTGACCTTTTGTTTAAAGAGGAATTTAGTCTTTTCTGAGTTATAACATTTTTTTACAACGTTGGATACTTGTGTCAAACAATGCCAAAGTGTCAAATCTTAAAGTTCATGCATTAGGGTGTGAGCTCGCACACAGTTTGGATGCCTCTGTTTACAGGGTTTGCAGTCTGGCTACATTATAAGGTAGAATCATCTATTTAGACATTAAGTAAAGCTCTCAGGCTATGAGAAAAGACAAAAAAGTTAGGATAAAGTATTATTTTCAACCAATATGACATGCACGTAGTAACACTGACATGCAACATGCAGCGACAGTGCTGGTAAAAGCAGCTTTGATACGCAGAAACTGAATCGATCGGCAAGTGTGCAGGTGTATCTAATTATGTGACCGAGTGAATCTATATACTCTCTATGAAGTTTATTTTTGACCATGTCTGGAATTAAATCTATAATCGATATCTCTTCAAGATATATATTTAAACAATGTACATCTTCAGGAGATAAAGTATGATATGTTTGAAGAGGGTGGGCCGTGGTTTCATTTACATTCTAGGAATGCCTCCAGAAACGAACATCTTGCAGACAGACTTAAAAAACGGGTTACAGATGTCACTCTAGAGAAGAATTTGCACTAAAGCATATCCAATACTTATCTGGATTACTAGGAAGTGTTTAAATGTAGATTAAAATCATCATAGGTCCCCTTTAACCGATGTCCACAAAAACATTACATGCAGTATTATTGTTATACTAGCTAAATATTCTAGCTAAACATCTAAATTTCACCTCGGGGATTAATAAAGTACTTCTGATTCTGATTAAATACAAAAATTAGCATTTTGAAAAATATTCATTCCCCACCTTCTCATCTCAAATCAATTTCAGAAGTAAATCTGAATATGTAGATGAGGAAGAATCAAAAGTTAGTGGCTTTGCAATTTACATACTTTCTGTCAAGTATTATACTTAAATGGTACATTAGTTTCATTGGTAATCATTTCCCAAACGTCAGACAAAGACAGAATGGTACGAAAACTGGAACAAATGATCTTCTAAGATATAATGCAAATCTAATTCATTTGTTGCAGACAAGCACAGCTATCAACAGTAAAAATTGAAAAAAATTATTTTAACACTCAGAAGACAATGCAAATTACGTCAAAAGGAACCAATCAAATGGATGACTGAGCATGGAACATCGCTTTTACCTTTATTGGGGACTCTTGTTGCAACAAGTTCTTACTTGAACGTGCCTGTATGGTGTCATTCCCGGGACAGATTTTGCCCCCCGACCATTATTGAATAGTACAAATTATTAATGCTTGCATGTTTTAGGATTCTGAAAAGCAGCACAATGTTCAGTCTTCAAGAAAAGAAACAGCCTTGAGACATCCCTTTACAAGGCAGTATGAGTTGAATTACAACTCATACTGCCCATACAGTGCTATTCAATGTATCATATTCTTCCTCTCGTACTTTACTTTGGACCAATACTGAAGGTTAAAGTCGATGTTTTAGCGACGCTTTCAAATCCTTGCAAAGGCGAGGACAAGCTATGCCGATCTTGCAATAAACCGCCCTTGACTCATGCAATGATTTATTGTTTCAAAAGATGGCTTGCTATAGTCTACTAAGACGTCCTCCAACTCTGGCACCTTGTATTAAGTTCTCTTTTCACAGACTCACTTTGAAATCAATTGAGCTCAGCACATTGACATCGCCCGGCTACCTTGAAGGATCGCAGAGTGCACCTTCTTTGTAGGTGTGCCTCTCTTCACTTCCAGTTCTTATTTACCACATGATGTGCGTCTCCACCTGTTTCTAAAACCCTCTCCAACGGAGATTGTTAAGGCAGTCGTGGCTGTGATTCGATACTGCTCCTCTACTTTCACCTTGGGATATGGCCATTGTCCATCGTGTTGAAGCTGACCCTGTGAGGTCGCCTTCTTGATTGATTTTAATTCCCCTTCCACAGGTTTTAAACACGTGTTGTGCCTTGTTGTTGGATGGATGATCCATGACTCACAGTTTATTCGCAGCTTGTATGTGAAAATAATATTCTCTACACATGTCTGTTCCCACCAGATGTCTTTACCTCAGTCAAATTTTTCACTTATTTTTTAGTGTCTTCACCTCTTAAAACATAGGATATTGACAGAAGCCATGTTTTGCAACAAAACTGAATGCCAAGTAGTGAGTACAGAACACTGCACATTACCACCTCCATTCTTCTTGCCTTTGTTTCAAACTGTTGGTTTGAATAAATTGAAACAAGATTGATAAAGGTTTCCTGAATTAACTTCTCCGCATGTGGGTGGGCAGTAACTCAGTCTATAAGGACTTCGGAAACAGAGTCTAGTCTACAGTTTGGTGAGTAAGGCAACAAACCCCTTAGTTTCAGCTGACGAGCGCAGTTACCGTTACTAACTCTGGATGTTTGTGGTCTGGTTCTGGTTATGTGTGTCGTGGTATGCACACACACACATATATATATATATATATATATATATATATATATATATATATATATATATATATATATATATATATATATATATATATATATATATATATATATATACAGTATATGTATGAATATAAATTGGCCCTAGTGTGCACCAGGGGGGCCCGCCCCACTATTTGAGGCTGTTTGCATTATCATGGACCACTGCACCAAAGAGATTGTAAGTACGAAGGTACACATTAGAAGGTGTGTTTATTTTTGTCATTTCTAGCAGTGTGTTCTTAAAAAGTTGTAATGTCTGCTGGACCAATGAGTGACCAGCAGTTTTTAACATGCTTACCAAGTTACATCGGAATACATATCTTGTTTACAGTTCGCACTTCAACATGTCCAAAAGGGAGTAGGAAGAAGCAAGGCTTATTTACTCCTATCATGTACTCATATTCATTCGCTAATAAGCTTGTTTACTTCATGTGCTAAAATGCTCTCAAAGAACGGCTAGGCCATCTGGCCCCCGAAGAATTTCCACACTGTAAATAAAAAAAGTCATTAGATTAGATTAGATAGAGTATAAAACCGACAGCTCAGTCGTTAGAAATGTACTGTAAAAATAAAAGTGGCACTGTTTTTTGAGTAATGCAGTGTTAAAATAACAACCGTAGATTTTGCAGTAAAAAAAAAGATCTAAACTAAGTCGCCAGAATTTTTGCGTAACAATAAAAAATTAACCGTTTTTTAAACTACAGTAATTTGGTGTAAAAAAAAAATATATGTTAAAGCTTTGGCCACTGACCTGCCAGTTTTTTATCGTAAAATCTACAGATTATGTTACACTGCAGAATGAAGCCATAATGCACCATGATCATGGTTAATCCAACCCAGCGCCACCTAAACCCCAAGCCAACACGCCCAACTATCCAAGCCTTCAACGAGAAGCTGAGCAATACAATCAAGGAGGATGTGAGCCATAGATGAACTAATAATATATGCCTCTTCAATTAGAATTGTCAAATGTCTCCATTATATGACCAAGACGGTACCCAGCAATGAACATCCTCACTTCTAGTCAAAATGCTACTCAAGAGAAGCAATCTGGGCCTGACCCTAATTACAAAACCCAAAACCAATTAAGTTGGCCCGTTATGTAAATGGTAAATAAAAACAAAATACAATGATTTGCAAATCCTTTTCAACCTACAGTCAATTGAATAGACTACAAAGACAAGATACTTTACATTTGAACTGGAAAAAGTTATTTTTTGCAAATATTAGTTTATTTGGAATTTGATGCCTGCAAAATGTTTCAAAAAGCTGGCACAAGTGGAAAAAAAGAATTATACAGTTGAAGAATGCTCATCAAACATGTATTTTGGAACATCCCACAGGTGAACAGGCTGATTGGGAACAGGTGGGTGCCATGATTGGGTATAAAAGCATCTTCCATGAAATGCTCAGTCATTTACAAACAAGGATAGGGCGAGGGTCACCACTTTGTGAACAAATGTCTGAGCAAATTGTTTAAGAACAACATTTCTCAACCAGCTATTGCAAGGAATTTAGGGATTTCACCATCTATCATCAGAAGGTTCAGAGAATCTGGAGAAATCACTGCACGCACGTAAGCAGCAAGGCTGTAAACCAACATTGAATGCCCGTGACCTTCGTTCGATCCCTCAGGCGGTACTGCATCAAAATGCGTGTGTAAAGGCTATCACCACATGGGCTCAGGAACACTTCAGAAAACCATGGCTGTAACTACAGTTAGTCGCGACATCTCTAAGTGCAAATTAAAACTCTACTATGCAAAGCAAAAGTCATTCATCAACAACACCCAGAAACGCCGCCGGCTTCGCTGGGCCCGAGCTCATCTAAGATGGACTGATGTAAAGAGTAAAAGTGTTCTGTGGTCTGACAAGTCCACATTTCAATTTGCTTTTGGAAACTGTGGACGTCGTGTCAAAGGAACCATACTATTGCTATAGGAGCAAAGTCCAAAAGCCAGCATCTGTGATGGTATGGGGGTGTATTAGTGCCCAAGGCATGGGTAACTTACACATCTGTGAAGGCACTATTAATGCTGAAAGGTACATACAGGTTTTGGAGCAACATATGTTGCCATCCAGGCAATGTTATCATGGACGCCCCTGCTTATTTTAGCAAGACAATGCCAAGCTACGTGTTACAGCAGCGTGGCTTCATAGTAAAAGAGTGCAGTTACCAGACTGGCCTGCATGTAGTCAAGACCTGTCTCCCATTGAAAATGAGTGGCGCAATATGAAGCCTAAAATACCACATTGCAAAAAGTCAGTGTTCAAAAACATAAACAAAAAATACAAAAATTAGGGGTATTTTATTTGAACAAAGCAAAATGATCTGCCAATAGAACAAGAAAATTCGGCTTGTCAAGACTTTCCAAAACAAGTAAAATTAGCTAACCTCAATGAACCCAAAAATACCTTAAAATAAATATATTCTCACTAATAACAACTGCACTTTTCTTGGTAGAAAAAAAAGAGAGACCTTTTTTGCTCAATATGTTGAAAAATATTCTTAAATTAAGTAAATGTTAGTTCTATTATCTTCACATAATGATATGCGCTCGGCATCATGATTTTTTTTTCATTCTTGAAGTAAGAAATTATTACTTTAAAGGCCTACTGAAACCCACTACTACCGACCACGCAGTCTGATAGTTTATATAGCAATGATAAAATCTTAACATTGCAACACATGCCAATACGGCCGGGTTAACTTATAAAGTGCAATTTTAAATTTCCCGGCAAACTTCCGGCTGAAAACGTTTCGATATGATGACGTTTGCGCATGACGTCAACGGTTGAAGCGGAAGTATTCGGAGCCCATTGAATTCAATACAAAAAGCTCTGTTTTCATCCCAAAATTCCACAGTATTCTGGACATCTGTGTTGGTGAATCTTTTGCAATTTGTTTAATGAACAATGGAAACTGCAAAGAAGAAAGCTGTAGGTGGGATCGGTGTATTAGCGGCGGACTACAGCAACACAACCAGGAGCACTTTGAGGATAGCAGACGCGCTAGCCGAACGACCTCACCTTGACTTCCTCCGTCTCCGGGCCGCCGACCGCATCGGTGATCGGGTGAAGTCCTTCGTCGTACCGTCGATCGCTGGAAGGCAGGTGAGCACGGGTCGTGATGAGCAGATGAGAGCTGGCGTAGGTGCAGAGCTAATGTTTTTAGCATAGCTCCGTCGAGGTTCCGTAGCTAAGTTAGCTTCAATGGCGTCGTTAGCAACAGCATTGTTAAGCTTCGCCAAGCTGGAAAGCATTAACCGTGTAGTTACATGTCCAGAGTTTGGTAGTATTGTTGATCTTCTGTCTATCCTTCCAGTCAGGGACTTACGTGTTTTGTTTCTATATGCAGTTAAGCTCAGTAGCTAAAGTGCTTCACCGATGTATTGTCGTGGAGATAAAAGTCACTGTGAATGTCCATTTCGCGTTCTCGACTCTCATTTTCAAGAGGATATAGTATCCGAGGTGGTTTAAAATACAAATCTGTGATCCACAATAGAAAAAGGAGAGAGTGTGGAATCCAATGAGCTCTTGTACCTAAGTTACGGTCAGAGCGAAAAAAGATACGTTCTGCACTGCACGCTAGTCCTTCACTTTCACGTTCCTCATCCACAAATCTTTCATCCTCGCTCAAATTAATGGGGTAATCGTCGCTTTCTCGGTCCGAATCTCTCTTTCTGCTGGTGTAAACAATAGGAAAATGTGAGCAGCCCTTCCTTCGGTATCGTCGCGCTATTTCCGGTAGGGGCAAGGCTTTTTTTATCAGAGACCAAAAGTTGCGAACTTTATCGTCGTTGTTCTATACTAAATCCTTTCAGCAAAAATATGGCAATATCGCGAAATGATCAAGTATGACACATAGAATGGAACTGCTAACCCCGTTTAAATAAAAACAAATTATTTCAGTAGGCCTTTAAAAAAGTAGTGTTATACTTGTGAGTGTTGATGACACAGCTTTGCAACAGTTGATATTCTAGTTTCAAGCATGTTTTACTCAATATAGGTCATAAAATCTCAGCAACAAGCTGTAATATCTTACTGAGATAATTTAGGACCAAAACCCTTAAAACAAGTAAAACACGCTAAGATAAAATCTGCTTAGTGAGAAGAATTATCTCATCAGACAGAAAATAAGCAAATGTCACCCTTATTTGAGATATTTAATCTTACTTAGATTTCAGTTTTTGCAGTCCACAACGGAGACCCCGGTCTGTTGAACAACTTAAACTGTACATCAAGCAAGAATGGGAAAGAATTCCACTTTAAAAGCTTAAAAATTGGTCTCCTCAGTTCCCAAATGTTTAATGAGTGTTGTTAAAAGGAAAGGCCATGTATCACAGTGGTAAAAATGCCCCTGTGCCAACTTGTTTGCACTATGTTGCTGCCATTCAATTCTAAGTTAATGATTATTTGAAAAAAAAAATAGTTTCTCAGTTCAAACATTAAATATCTTTTCTTTGCAGTTTATTGAATTGAATATATGTTGAAAATGATTTGCAAATCACTGTGTTCTGTTTTTATTTAGAAATTACACAACATGCCAACTTCACTGGTTTTGGGTTTTGTAGTATCTTTGTATTGCTTTCTTGATTTTACTGTTATTTCCTGTTTTGCACTCCTATATTTGTTCCATTTCCTGTTCTGGTTCTACTACTTTTTCTGAGCACTGTCTCCCTCACCTGTCTCTGATTGGCAGTCCGGGCACACCTGTTACGTGTTGCCAATCAAGCGTCTTTTTATGTCAGCCATTCCGAACAGAGCTGGATTATTGCTGTGGCTACCACTCATCACGAGTGATTGTTATTGCTTTGCTAAACTTGCAAAGCTTTTCCTGTGCAGCTAGGAGACTTTCTCTCCTCGGTGGCCCCCCTTACCGTGGTGTTCCTCAAGGGTCAATCCTAGGTCCCATACTCTTACTACTGTACATACTACCTTTAGGTGAAATCCTGGTCAAGCACATTGTCTCATTCCATTGTTATGCCGATGATGTTCAGATCTACTTACCTCTTAAGGCCACAGGACAGGTCGCACTTCAGCCACTGCTTGACTGTCTGACTGACATTAAAGCATGGATGAGTGCTAACTTCCTCAACCTTAATGAGAGCAAGACCGAGATCATTATCTTCGGCGAAACATCTCCAGTCTCGTTTGTCAGTGCTCTAGGTCCTCTGGGTGAAAACATCCGGTCCTCCGTCAGAAATCTCGGAGTGATCTTCGATAGTGCCTTCCAATTCACCAAACAGGTCAGCTCAGTGGTTAGTACCAGCTTTTACCATCTCAGAACCCTAGCAAAGACCAAGGCCTATCTCTCCCAGAGCGACCTGGAGACTGCTATCCACGCCTTCATCACACACCGGCTAGACAACAACAATTCACTGCCCGCTGGCATTGATTAGGCATCACTCCGCCGGTTGCAGCTTGTGCAAAACGCGGCTGCCCGTCTCCTCACATCACCCCAGTTCTGGCCTCACTCCACTGGCTCCCTGTCCGTCACCGCATTGATTTTGAATTACTTTTAATTGTTTTTAAATCCCTAAATGGTCTGGCCCCACAATACCTGACCGAGCTTCTGCATCATCATACCTCGTCTAGAGCCCTAAGGTCAGCTGACGAACTGCAGTTGGCGGTCCCCAGATCCAGGCTAAAGACCAGAGGGGACAGAGCCTTTTCCGTTGCCGCTCCTAAGCTCTGGAACAGCCTTCCCCTCCACATTAGGTCAGCCAAGAGCCTGGTGGTCTTCAAAACCCTTCTTAAGACCTACCTCTTCTCGCTGGCCTTTGACCTGAGCTGAGTCCGCCCACTAGGCCACCATTTCTAGTCCCCCCCCCCCCAACCCTTCGCTTTATTTTTTGTTTTCAATTTGTCGCACTTTTATTATTATTATTTTTATTTTGCAAATTTTTACTTTTTATTCGACTCTTTTTACCGTATTGCTTCTGCACTATCTTGTTCAGCTCATTCATTGTTTATGTTCTTTGTTTGTTTTTTGTTTTGTTTTGTTTTTTGCTCTATGCTTTTTTAACCTGTAAAGCACTTTGGTTCAATTTAAAAGTTGTTGTAAACGTGCTATATGAATAAAGTTGACTTGACTTGACTTGACTTGTGCTCCCTGTGCACTTCACTGCTGCACTCTCCTTGCGTTTTGAGAATTAAAGGCTTTCTTATCTGCACGTTGTCTCCTATATCCGCATCCTAGGATCACAACCATTGCAGGAATGTGGCATTGTGGAAGAATCCAGCTGTAAAGTTTATTACATTTGTTAAGGTCCTCTCTTGTTAAGAGGAATTGTTGAATATTATTGGGTAGCAAATTGTAGTTTGCTTTATGCATAATTATAGCTGTTTAAAAATCTGTGAGTTTCAATAACTGGTATTTCATGAATATGGTGGTTTATGTTCTCAATAGCCATCAATGGGGATTATCCTATAACTGGCCTTATTTTGTGATACAGTAAGTGAGTGAAGTGTACTTTTGTAGTTATTTTCCCATATCGCCAGACAATTTAAGTATGTTGACACCAAACAGCAGTAGAGTTTGCGCAGTGATTTCCAATGTTCAGAATAACAGTGTATATGAAAACGACCTTACTAACGCTGTCGCTTTTACGGGTAATCAGTAATCTAATTGATTACTTTTATTTACGTTACAAATTATTTAGCTACATTAATCAAAATTAAAGAGATTACCAATGCAGTAGATGAAAAATAGTGTGCAGCTACAGAGTTTATGGATCTAACAAAAGCATTTGGCGCAATTACACATATCTTAATTTACAAATAAGAATGGAATGGCATCAAGGGCTTGGTTTTGAACTGGATAAGAAGCTACTTAACCAACAAGAAGCAATACGGGCGAACATATATCTACAGCACTAAATATATATTGTGTCGTACCCCAGGGCTCAGTGCTGGGACCAAAAATGTACAGTTTTACAGTATTTAAACAACATTTGTAAAATTACAAAATATTTAAAGTTAGTGTTATTTGCAGACCATACAACTGTGTTTTGTTCAGGAGAGAACACCCATAAGCTAATAAAAAAATAAGAGAAGAAATTAACAAATGTTTCTGAGATGTGTTCTTATTAGCTATGTCATCATAGTTAACTCACCCCCGGGTTTTCAAAATCAAGAAGCTGACATATCTCTTGTGCAGACTCAGCCTGGGCCAATCAATTAATCGAATGATAAATTAAAATGAACTCGATAATTTTGCCATTTTTTTAATAAATTGCTATGTCTAATGTAATATGTCGCATCCAATCAGGGTGCAAAAGTTTTCACTCTATGCATTGCTCTAAGCACCTGAGCGCATTTAGTCAACAGCATAATAAAATGAATGCAGTAGACCCTCCTGTCATCCATCCACAATCTTTGTCTCGGTGGGTGGAGGCCGGTTGGCTAGCTTACACCATGTACTGACAGACCCACCTGACCAAGTGAAAAAACTGCACTTCAAATGCAATTTTTGGTAACAAAGATTAAGAGTCCATTTTATTTACATTATTTAGGATGGTTAAAAGTTATTACAATTACAATTGTAAAAAATTCTAATGGAAAATAAATGTTTATTGCGTTTAAAAGGGTTACAGTATTTTCCAGATTTTAAACCATTATTTTTTTTCCCCAACGCTTTGCAACCTACAGGCAGCTAATGTTCTGGATATTTCTTCACTGATAATGTTTTGTATTCAACAAATAGTTTTCATATTACACTGACAGACACTGAAAAGGTGTGTTAATTGTTTATGCTATGGCGCCTTCTTTTGGATGAGTTCGCTCACTGCAGGTGCTGTGGGTTGACATTGGACTTACTGCTTTGTGCCTTGAACCTTAAGAATAGGGTTTCCCATCGAAATGATTATTTATTCATTACTCCAAGCAACTTTTGTAAGTTATACAATATAACTAAAATAATTTAGACTTACTAAACCATCCCATGTGTGATTTCTGATTGTTTTCATACGTGCTATCGTAATGTAATCAAGCTAACGTTGTTAGCATTAGCGAATATGCTAACACATTTACAAGTGTCTGTGTTAGTATTATTAACTTACAATGGCATTCTTTTTGTAATGGTTCAGTTTTGTGAATTCCCCAAATCGTCACAGTGAAATTATTTAGCTGATTGAAGAGCGAGCTTCCACAGGTAGTGGGTCCGTGACGATGACATCTGTTTTGCCTGATCAACAGTTTTACTGCCATGTGACATGCACCATACTGTTATATATCTGCGGTGTGGCTAATATCTGTAAAAATATATTTTTCTTCTAAATGTTGGTGGGTGATGCTTTAATACCGATACTTTCTCTATCCATCCATCCATCCATTTTCTACCGCTTGTCCCTTTCAGGGTCATGGGGGGTCCCTGGAGCCTATCTCAGCTGCATTCGGGTGGAAGGCGGGGTACAACCTGGACAAGTCGCCAACTCATCACAGGGCTAACACAGATAGACAGACAACATTCACACTCACATTCACACACTAGGGCCACTTTAGTGTTGCCAATCAGCCTATCCCCAGGTGCATGTCTTCGGAGGTGGGAGGAAGCCGGAGTACCCGGAGGGAACCCACACAGTCACGGGGAGAACATGCAAATTCCACACAGAACGATCCCGAGCGCAGGATCGAACCCATGACCTTTGGATTGTGAGGCAGACGCACTAACCCCTCTACCACCGTACTGCCCTATAGCCCGGAAAATATGGTCCTTCCATTAATATTTGTATTATATATTACAATTACATTAGTCCTTAATTGGGTCTGAATATAATACTGACATGTATATCATTTATCGGCAATCATTTTTGTGACAATATATCGTCCAGGGAAATGTGTTTTTCGCCCAGGTCTAGTGCAGTTGCTCTTATTGTACACACACACACACACACACACACACACACACACACACACACAAACACACGCACACATACACGTACACACACACACTGACTACCCCTCTCTTTTGCTTGCCTTCCTTGCGCTCTTCCAATCACTAGTCGAGTCTCAGCCTGTACCCATTCATGGCATCACAGACATTTAAATTATGAAACATTTCTCCCGCTCCGGTGTTGAACAAATGTCCAAGCAAAGTTCTGAAACCAAGGGTTGCCGACTCCTGGTCTAGCCCAACTTAAAAGGAATTTTGTGACTTATAAATGTTGTTTTAATTGTAAGGGACTCGCATTGGCTGCGGTTCCTGTAACCCCAAGGTGCAGGAGACAGGAGGACGAGGTGCAGGTAAGAGTCTTTTAAAGGCCTACTGAAATGATTTTTTTTTATTTAAACGGGGATAGCAGATCCATTCTATGTGTCATACTTGATCATTTTGCGATATTGCCATATTTGTGCTGAAAGGATTTAGTATAGAACAATGACGATAAAGTTCATAACTTTTGGTCTCTGCCCGAAGTAGCGTGACGACACCGGAGGAAGGACTGCTCATATTTTCCTATTGTTTACACCAGCAGAAAGAGAGAGATTCGAACCGAGAAAGCGACCATTTCCCCATTAATTTGAGAGAGGATGAAAGATTCGTGGATGAGGAACGTGAAAGTGAAGGACTAGCGTGCAGTGCAGAACGTATCTTTTTTCGCTCTGACCGTAACTTAGGTACAAGGGTTCATTGGATTCCACACTCTCTCCTTTTTCTATTGTGGATCACAGATTTGTATTTTAAACCACCTCGGATACTACAGTATATCCTCTTGAAAATGAGAGTCGAGAACGCGAAATGGACATTCACAGTGACTTTTATCTCCACGACATTACATCGGTGAAGCTCTTTAGCTACTGAGCTAACGTTATAGCATCGGGCTTTACTGCATATAGAAACAAAACAAATAAGTCCCTGACTGGAAGGATAGACAGAAGATCAACAATACTACCAAATTCTGGACATGTAAATAAACGGTTAATGCTTTCCAGCTTGGCGAAGCTTAACAATGCTGTTGCTAACGACACCATTGAAGCTAACTTAGCTACGGAACCTCGACAGAGCTATGCTAAAAACATTAGCTCTGCACCTACGCCAGCTCTCATCTGCTCATGACGACCCGTGCTCACCTGCGTTCCAGCGATCGACGGTACGACGAAGGACTTCACCCGATCACCGATGCGGTTGGCGGCCAGGAGACGGAGGAAGTGAAGGTGAGGTCGTTCGGCTAGCGCGTCTGCTATCCTCAAAGTGCTCCTGGTTGTGTTGCTGTAGTCCGCCGCTAATACACCGATCGCACCTACAGCTTTCTTCTTTGCAGTCTCCATTGTTCATTAAACAAATTGCAAAAGATTCACCAACACAGATGTTCAGAATACTGTGGAATTTTGGGATGATAACAGAGCTTTTTTGTATTGGATTCAATGGGTCCGAATACTTCCGTATCAACCGTTGACGTCACGCGCATACGTCATCATATCTAGACGTTTTCAACCGGAAGTGTGGCGGGAAATTTAAAATTGCACTTTATAAGTTAACCCGGCCGTTTTGGCATGTGTTGCACTGTTAAGATTTCATCATTGATATATAAACTATCAGACTGCATGGTCGGTAGTAGTAGGTTTCAGTAGGCCATTAAGTCTTCCAAATAACTCAATGAAGGTGAAGTGAAGTGAAGTGAATTATATTTATATAGCGCTTTTCTCTAGTGCCTCAAAGCGCTTTACATAGTGAAACCCAATTTCCAAGTTACATTTAAACCAATGTGGGTGGCACTGGGAGCAGGTGGGTAAAGTGTCTTGCCCAAGGACACAACGGCAGTGACTAGGATGGCAGAAGCTGGGATCGAACCTGGAACCCTCAAGTTGCTGGTACGGCCACTCTACCAACCGAGCTATACCGCCCCAAAGTGCAGCAGGGAAGTGCATGAAAATATAAGCAGTCTACAAGAAACAAGACAATATGTGACATTTAACACAAAAACAATCTTTGAACACTCACAAAAGGGCAAGGCAGGCTTTTTTGGACACCAGCTGATTGACAACCACTACCAGGTGTGGCCAGGCTGCCAATCAGTGGCAGGTGAGGGGAAAGAGCGCTCGGGAAGACAAGCAGGAAGAAGGAACCAAACATAAAAGCGCACAGAAAATAAACACACTAAGTTCAGTTCAGTTTCAGTTTATGTCGAACATGCATACGATACAATGTAATGCGTCACATATGTCAAGTTGTTTCATTACAGCACATCTGAAAAGGAGTAGGAACCCCTTTTCATAACATAGCAATTGTATCCCATTTCCTTGTTCTCTGTAACAGAACAGTGAATAAATAATAAATAAATAATATACCATAGTAAGTAAACACATATTAAATACAAAATATAAATAATATTTAGCTCAAAATAAAACAATTTAAAAAAAGGGTTCAAGATGTTCATCATAATTATTGTTCTGTGTACTTTGTGAACACTTGTAGTTTGAACAGTCTCTTAAACTGAATCATATTGGTGCTTTGTTTAGTTTCTTTAGTTAATCCATTCCATAATTTAATTCAACATACGGATAGGATGCATAACCAGACGTAAATGTGACAGATCATCACAACAATGTTGGATACCTGTGTTAATAATGTCAAAGCATCGAATCACAAGGTTCATGCATTGTGGCGTGAGCTTGCAGGCAGTTTAGGATGCCACTCTTTGCAGGGTTGGCTATGCCGTGGCGTCACCACGAGGGGTACATACTTATTCATACATTAAGTCGGGGTTAGAGCTCTTCGCCCTCTGCTTCAGGTCATGGGGTAACATACAAAAATAGGTAAGATTAAATATTATTTTCATTTATTCTTAACATGTGCATAATAACACTGACATGCGTTTAATACACTTTCTGAAGCAATCAGAGAGTATGCAGGTGCACTGTACCTATGTTGTGACCGGGTCTATCTATAGCATGTTATGAAGTTTATTTTTGACCGTATCTGGAAAAAAAAATTTCTTAAGGATATATATTTAAACGGTGTACATTTTCAAAAGATAAATGATGATACTTTTAGAGAGGGCAGGGTGTGGTTTAATTTGCGATCTGGGAATGCCTCCTCAAGCAAACATCTTGCAGACAGACTCAAAAAGTGACTGTGGAGCAACATGTATAAACAATTTGCACCAAAACAAACTATCTAGACCAGTGGTGCCCAACCACCGGGCCCCGGCCCGGTACTGGTCCGTGGATCGATTCGTACCGGGCCGCACAAGAAATAAAAAATGTTAAATATATATATATATATTTTTTTTATATTTCTGGTTCCTACAATATATATCAATATAGATCAATACAGTCTGCAGGGATAGAGTCCGTAAGCACACATGATTGTATTTGTTTATGATTGATTGATATGACAAAAATAAATAAATAAATAAATAAAAAAAATACCAAAACACACCGTTAATGAATGAAGTGTACTTTTGTAGTTATTTCCTCATATTTCTACACAATAACTCAGATATGGTAACACTAGCGAGTTGTAGAGAATATGAAGTGATTTTTGGTCGAGAACATGTTTTGATTTATTCATTATTGACGTGTTTCTTGCTACTTTATGTTATATATTTTTACATGAGATTTCCAGTTCAATTTATCATCAATCATTATACCTACAAATGTGGTTTTATTTACTTTTTCAATTTCTATTCCGTGTATTTGTATTTGTGTTTGACTTTATCTTCTGCTGTTACCAAATAGCATTATTTTAGTTTTACTGAGATTCAAAGATAGTCTGTTTTTGTCAACCATCTTTTTAATTTGTTAATTTCTTCTGTTATTATTTGTATTAGCTTCTGTGTGTTCTCTCCAGGGAACCACGGATCCTTTTACCACCAACAGCAATGCTAATCAAGCAGATTTTGTGAGAGCCCACGCTTACTTTGGGAAAAATTATGATCCAGAACCTTGTATTTTTTAGCCTGAATATAAGAAGGGTGAGCTACAAATTTTACAAGCTGTGTGTTAAACAGATCCAGCTTTAGTGAAACACAATCGTCATGTAGCAGTATTGCTGAGTTCTAAACAAGAAACAATAACCAATAATGTTTTGACGGTATTTTCACATTATTTGCGGAGTGTAAATACAATTGGATATGGTTTAACGGATACAATGAAACACAGTTCAGTTTTCCATTATACTGATACTTTAAAGGCCTACTGAAATTATTATTTTTTATTTAAACGGGAATAGCAGATCCATTCTATGTGTCATACTTGATCATTTCGCGATATTGCCATATTTTTGCTGAAAGGATTTAGTAGAGAAAATCGACGATAAAGTTCGCAACTTTTGCTCGCTGATAAAAAAAAGCCTTGCCTGTACCGGAAGTAGCGTGACGTCACAGGAGCTAGTATTCCTCACAATTCCCCATTGTTTACAATGGAGTGAGAGAGATTCGGACCGAGAAAGTGACGATTACCCCATTAATTTGAGCGAGGATGAAAGATTCGTAGATGAGGAACGTTACAGTGAAGGACTTGAGAGGCAGTGATGGACGTATCTTTTTTCGCTCTGACCGTAACTTAGGTACAAGCTGGCTCATTGGATTCCACACTCTCCTTTTTCTATTGTGGATCACGAATTTGTATTTTAAACCACCTCGGATACTATATCCTCTTGAAAATGAGAGTCGAGAACGCGAAATGGACATTCAGTGCCTTTTATCTCCACGACAATACATCGACGAAATGCTTTAGCTACGAGCTAACGTGATAGCATCGTGCTTTAACTGCATATAGAAACAAAAAAAATAAACCCCTGACTGGAAGGATAGATAGAAAATCAACAATACTATTAAACCGTGGACATGTAAATACACGGTTAATGCTTTCCAGGCTGGCGAAGGTTAACAATGCTGTGCTAACAACGCCGTTGAAGCTAACTTAGCAACTTAGCAACCGGACCGCACAGAGCTATGTACTCACTCCTTTTTCTATTGTGGATCACGGATTTGTATTTTAAACCACCTCAGATACTATATCCTCTTGAAAATGAGAGTCGAGCACGCGAAATGGACATTTAAAGTGACTTTTATCTCCAAGACAATACATCGGTGACACACTTAGCTACTGAGCTAACGTGCTAGCGTCGTTCTCAAATGAAGATAGAAACAAAATAAATAAACCCCTGACTGGAAGAATAGATAGAACATCAACAATACTATTAAACCGTGGACATGTAAATACACGGTTAATGCTTTCCAGGCTGGCGAAGGTTAACAATGCTGTGCTAACGACGCTATTGAAGCTAACTTAGCAACTTATCAACCGGACCGCACAGAGCTATGTACTCTCTCCTTTTTCTATTGTGGATCACATATTTGTATTTTAAACCACCTCGGATACTATATCCTCTTGAAAATGAGAGTCGAGCACGCGAAATGGACATTTAAAGTGACTTTTATCTCCAAGACAATACATCGGTGACACACTTAGCTACTGAGCTAACGTGCTAGCGTCGTTCTCAAATGAAGATAGAAACAAAATAAATAAACCCCTGACTGGAAGGATAGACAGAAGACCAACAATAATATTAAACCATGTTCATGTAACTACACGGTTAATAATTCTCAGCCTGGTAAGGCTTAACTATGCTGTTGCTAACGACGTTAAGGCTAATTTAGCAACTTAGCAACCGGACCTCACAGAAATATGATCAAACATTAGCGCTCCACCTACGCCAGCCAGCCCTCATCTTCCCATCAACAGCCGTGCTCACCTGCATTCCAGCGGTCAACGGCGCGACGAAGGACTTCATCCGTGGGTTTGGCGGCAAGCATCGGCTAGGCGTCAGGGTAAGTAGTCCTTGTTGTGTTGCTGTAAGTATTGTAATGCCCCACAGTGGAGAAGGAGTCACACAGACGAGGATGCGCTGCTCAATCGCTTTATTAACAAGCGGTAACTGGTTGTAGTTCAAAAAGTAACGCACACACATACACGAGCTGCTGTTAGCCAAAACTCACGCTCACACACACTCAAGTTCTCCGCCAACTCACTCGCGCATGCGCATTCCCCAAACCCTTTAAGACACAGTACACTAATGCAAATATCACAGATATTACAGTATTGTACTTAGCCGCTAAGACACCGATAGATCCCACCTACAACGTTCTTCTTTGCAGTCTCCATTGTTCATTAAACAAATTGCAAAAGATTCACCAACACAGATGTCCAGAATACTGTGGAATTTTGTCGAAGAAAACAAGAGGCTTTTCTATCGGGTCCGATGGGGTCCAACCACTTCCGTTGCTTTTGTGACATCACGCGCATAAATCATATCCAAAGGAGTTTTTCAACCGGAAGTGTGGCGGGAATTTTAAAATTGCACTTTATAAGTTAACCCAGCTGTATTGGCATGTGTTGCAATGTTAAGATTTCATCATTGATATATAAACTATCAGACTGCGTGGTTGGTAGTAGTGGGTTTCAGTAGGCCTTTAAGCAAGAGGTGCCATTTCTACCCTGGAAACGTTACTGATTGTTTGGGTTGTTAGTTAATAGCAGTATTATTCAAAAATACCACTGATTTACATGAAACTTTGGGCATAGTTGTCACATGCACATGGGAATAAAAATCTAGTTGGAGGAATGATGTTTACTCTCAATGGAATCTTTTGTGTTGATATCCAGACAAATATATGTTGTGATTTGTTGGGGACTGCGCTCTACTAAATGCCTTTCTAGTTCATTAATGGACTAACGTGTGTGTGTGTCCATATGTTGGTCCATGCAAGGAATTCCCAAAGCAAAGCACACAAAGAAGTGTAGCCTTGAGGACGTAGACTTGCTTTCCACACGTGCATTTCAAAGTGATAATAGTTGTATTCAAGTTAACAGTTGTTTATGACAAGTACAAAACATACAGAAATGTGATATTTTGATGAAAATACCAGACATTTTCTAAGTGCTCGGGGGAATTAGTTCAGTTTTTTCACACCGCTCTTTATGGTGCCCTTCTCACATATGCCTCTCTATAGCAGGTAATGTCGGTTCAAAAATGATAAGACCTGCATACTCCAGCACTCCTCACGTTCACATTGTGCTGTTGTCATGGACGACATGCTAATACCCAACTGACTTGAGGTTTTTCTTGGACAACGGCTCATCTCCTCTACTGTGCTTCACTGCTCTTAAAGGTCTAAAAAACACCTATTCACTCACGCCTTAACGGTGAGGGCTCAGTGATCTAATGCTAAACCTCTCTAAGAGCGCGCATGTGTGGAGAAAAATTGCTAAACCTTTCAAACGGATAGCCCCGGCTATCATTGTGTGCAAGTCTCCAGCATACAAGTGAGCCCTCAGGTTTAATTAAACTTTTTTTCTTAAAGTGTATCTTCCATGAAAATCATCCCAGTCTCCTTGAGACACTCCCCCGCTTTTCTCTCGAGTGGTCGATACATTAAAACCTGAACTGATTGATTTCGGGACGCAGCGCCATCGGTGTCCTCACACGGCCATTAACTACATTTGAAGTATGGTCGTCATCACGCTTTAAGCCAGGGATTGATAATAGCTTGACCGCCACGGCCTATCTTACCCATCCTGTTTCAGGGGGTCTTGTATTTAGTACCCAGAGCACTTGTGGCACATCTCAAACAGCACAAGAGTATTCTCAGAGCGGCTGAGTGGAAAGCTTTTCTCCCATTGGTGTGAACCCCATGAATACATTCCATCTCTAACTACTTTGCCGTAATGTGGAATTTCAAACATAGTATGAGGCCAATTTATTTATTTGTATTCTCAGGGTCTTAGTGGCACCCTTGAACACAGCTATGGCAGGGAGGATAATTTCACTCTTTCATCAACAAAGTGGCCCTGCACAAACCACATCAGTAATGTATTCACTATTGATTGATGGTCACTCCTGCAACACTGTGCAATGCCATTATTATCATGCACAGATTCCAGGCTGCCCACAATAAAATCATTGTTTTGATTTAGCTTCTACTCCCCCCAAAGGTGTCATAATAGCACCCATGGTGTTTGCCTCATTTTGCTGTATTTCTCAACAATTACCATATAGCTTCTTTCACGCAAACCTCTGATGCAGGATGTTGTGTTTGGTATAAAAAGCTCACTTGCAACAGGTGGACATGATCATCTGGACGGACAGACAGGTATAAAGGAAGTAAACCAGCTTGCGTGTCCAACGTGCGCAGCATACTGAAAATTCTAAGGCTTTTAATTTTGTTTGTATTTTGCTAACAGGATGTAACTGCATGTAGGTATGCTAAGAAGTTATTGATCCTCATGAGAATCAGAATCCTCTACATTGAACAGTTGTTTCAGTCTATTTATTTTGCCAGGGTTACACATTTAGAATAAAATCAATAAAATAGCCCAGTTATGCAAAACACCAATGTCCACTGCATAGGGCGCTGGTCGTCAGAATATATTTACCTTAATAACCAGCCTGCATGTCAGCTTTATTATTCATTTGTGCTGGTTTTTTTTTGGGTTTTTTTATCAGATTAATCACTGTTTTGATTAATTACAGGTTTTTACTCACTTCCCTTATTTAAATGTTCTTTAAAAGAGAGCCCAATCTTATGTCCTAATTACTGCTGTCAAACCTTTTTTTTTTTTTAAATCAGATTATTCACAGATTTGTATTTTGATTAATCACAATTATCCATCCATTCATCCATTTTCAACCATCCATCGATCCATCCATTTTCTACCGCTTGTCCCCTTCGCTTGTCCCTTAAAAAAGACCCCAATATGTTGACACAAAATCAAATTTATTGCCAGAATGTCATTCAGGAACTTTTTTTATTTGTGTCACTTGAATGCACTAGGTTTATTTCTGTAAAAACTTTCACAACAGTTTTCTCTAAAATACAGTCTAGGTTTACTTTGAAGTCAAATTTGCCAGAGAGTACACCAGTCTGAGTCATTTTCGACTTAATAATATTTGTTTTTGTGTTTCTTGTTTTCGTTACAGCACGCCTTTTTGCTCTTTTTTCAACTCTTAAGGTTTTATTTTATTTCATCGTATTTTACGGTTTGTTTTTTGAATAAGCTACGGGCAAATAAAAAAACTAACTACGTGACAGAAAGGGCCCCTGGGCTGCACTTTGGGCACCCCTATATTAAACACTTTAGTACTCAAAATTGCATAATATTGGGAGAATGTTTAGATATTACTTCCTAATGTGGTATATAAAAATAGTTGTATTACCATTATCATCATCTGTAAATCATGTATTTATTATTAGTAAAATGTAGTCAATGTTACGTGCTGTGAAAAATTATTTGGATTTCACAGCATTTTACAGTATTATTTCATAATTAAAATACTGTAATGAAAAACGATGCAACAGATTACTGTAAACATTATAGTACCATAGATTATACTTAAATTTCCCCCACGATCAATAAAGAATCTATCTATCTATCACACACAATTTATTTTCACACTAAATCACTGTAAATGTGTGCAAGTAATGCAATTATTAGCCAGTAATTTACTGTGAATTAAAAAAAAAAATCCCAGCATACATTGTCATAGTTTTGGTTATTCACATTTTTATAGATCTACTTTGCTAGATCCAACATGTAAGACATTACATTTTTGTAAAACTATATATATATTTTTTTTTTTAACAATTTTAATTATATAGATTTAAATACACATATATTAACAATTATTTTCTTCAAATCATAATCGTTATTGCTTTTTTCCTCATCAGCATTGTGGTTTTATGTTAATCATTACTATTGTTGTGAATAGAATCATCCTGCAATTTGTTTACTATTTTTGTGATTATATCAAATTTGCTGCAAACATTAAGCATATGTAGGCTGCCTTGTTGTGATAGGCAGTTGCGGGGCGTAATGCTGGTGAATTGGTGTGACGGTGGTCATCAATCACTGTATCAGGGTATCTAATGTAAACGTAGGGTGTGGGCTGGACAACATGCCACATCTGCTCTTCTTGCAGGGTTGTTTCTTAGTTACCAAGCCATTTATTAGCGAGGAATAATGGGACTCGCCGTGAAGATCAACCTGCAGCCCCCCGTATCTATTTAAACCTCACATTATTACTTGCAAATGTCCTTCCAGAAAAAAATAAATAAATACATTACATAAAAAAACAAAGAAAAACCAAATGGTGCATGGATGCAAGGTTGCTGTGTTTGCGCTTAAGTCCAATTTATGACCCCCCGGATGAACATATGGCCAATATTTTGTCTCACGTCATAGAAAGGGAAAACAAACATTGTGCAATAACGCAGGAGCGGAGCCTCTTGGCCAGCTATGCAAACGCTCTTGGACAATACGAGAAGAGGAGCACTTGCTTTCAGGGTATATAAACCACATCAGGCTTATCTGTGCACGCACTCCTGACTCCCATTTGGAGATATTTCATGAAGCCCTGCACATCACGGCTGTCTTGACGCAGCCCACACATCCACGCGCAAAAAAAGGTTTAAAAAAGGTAAGCACTTTGCACACGTTCCCTTAAGTTGGACCGCAATATTTGTAGTCAATATGCGTGGAAATGGGTCAGAACGTGCACAATGATATTTTCACGGAATGCAATGCATATATATGCACATGCGCGCTGGAATATAAACCAAACCTGTCCGATTTTGGGGTTGAGCACCCCTGTTGTTTCTGACAAGTTCCGGTAGGGACCGCTAGAGCTCTACAGATGCCACCAGATGTTAACGTTATTGCCACACTCACTGACATGAGCAAGACAGATTGTTTGTGTGCGCACATTTACTGATTTAAGTAAATTCGTTCAGCTCACACACACACACACACACACACACACACACACACACACACACACACATACACACACACACACACACACACACACACACACACACACACACACACACACACACACACACGTAATAAAAATGCAAGAATAATGCAGGTTTTGGCATGAAATCTACCGTTACAAATAAACTGCTGCTTTAACAAATGAAGTCATCTCTGGGGGCAGCTGTAATCTTACCGTGACATGTTTAATTATCACACCAATAGAAACGAATAAAGGCTTTCCTTTTGCCCGGAAGTGGTGGATTGTGTAGAAAAAGAAAAAAAAAAGAGATTTTTCCACCCTCAGGGTATATGTCCACAGGCCACGGCTTAAATAAAGCAGAATACTAGATGTAGTCTTTAATCATAATCTGGTTTGTCACATTTATGTCACATTTAGGTGCCCTGCAGGCAGGAACGGTCACCTTTATCAAAGCTTCCTAAAGCGTCCAAAACGCGCTGAAATTCGGCGATTAAGATTAAGAGGAACGGGGGAGGAGAGGGGCTGATCAGGCTCATTATGTGCGCATTCAATCGAAAGATGTATTTAATCAAGAATATTTATTAAAAAAAAAAAAAAGTTTTTCTGTTATTAGGGAAGAATCGTGGACATGCATATAATTAATCAAACGCCAGGTTTTGGGGACAATTGAAAAAAAAATAAAAAAAATAAAAAACTTATATTATATTTTATTTATTTCAGCAGTATATATATATATATATATATATATATATATATATATATATATATATATATATATGTATATATATATATATATATATATATATATATATATATATATATATATACTGCTGAAATAAATAAAATATAATATAAGTTTTTTATTTATATATATATATATATATATATATATATATATATATATATATATATATATATATACATATATATATATATATATATATATATATATATATATATATATATATATATATATATATATATATATATATATATATATACTGCTGAAATAAATAAAATATAATATAAGTTTTTTATTTGTTTTATTTTATATATATATATATATATATATATATATATATATATATATATATATATATATATATATATATATATATATATATATATATATATATATATATATATATATATATATATATACTGCTGAAATAAATAAAATATAATATAAGTAAAATAATATTTCCTTAAATTATAGCAGCGGTGCTCTCATTATGCATTTTGTCATCTTTTAATATGAAATGTCAATTTGTTTGCGTCACACGTCTGTAGGTTTTAGTGGCAAATGTTTTGTCCTTTAAATCCTGCTTGGTGCATCTGCAGCATGGAGGCCCCTTTCACTTTCTCTTCCACACACACACACACACACACACACACACACACACACACACACACACACACACACACACACACACACACACACGCACACACACGCGCACTCACGCACGCACACGCAAACCCACTGACATGCATACAACGGATCTTGGATGTCAACAAAAAAAGATGCTTTAACATCCCTGCAACAATTTAAAAAAAATATATATTGTATTACTCCATTAATTGCAACATTGTTTTAAATATAGAATTAAATCATGCACCAGATTATGTGTTTTATATATTTGTTTCCCAATTATAAATAAAAACATTTTTTGTCAATGTGGTCCATGAATTTAAGTCTTTGTGCCTTTAAAATAATATTATTATTAATATGAATGAGGGGAAAACTCCTGCTACGTAGTAAAACGGCAAAGTGAAGTGTTTGAGCTACCTCTTTAAGCAAACAGGTAAACACCGCCAGATAGGCTCCAGAAGTGGATAAGTCTTCTTAGCCGACATGTGCACTTTTACTTCCAACCCTCATGAGACTGATCAAACATGCAGCATACAACCACAACAAAAGCTAGGCCGAGTCTTAAGCAAGCTTCTAAAAACTTGACACCCCCTCGTCACAAAATCAAATCTCCGTGACATAAACTTGTGTGGTCCGACACAGTCTGATCTGGCTCAGACCACTTCATGGGTTCGATAACGGTCAAATAGGGCCCTGCGGAGGCTCCTGCACGTAGGGCCCTTGCACGGCATGCACTGTCAAAATCTGCTATATGTGGTCACCCTGCGTTTGCCCCCCACCAACCTCACATGTCGGATTTAGCAGCATTACTTGGTGAATCAGGTCAGTAACCTCTCTCTCCCTTATATAGGGGGATCAAATCCGGCTCTAGGTTGTCCATAACCCGCATCTGAATGGAGTCTTTGTGGGATGCGCTCGGAGTTGAGATTAATTCTATGCCACATTTTGGTTAAATACCCGTGCCAGATATATTCCTAAATTGCATATACTGTATATAAAAACAATTTAAATTAAATAATTGTGTTTAATTCGAATTCATTATGAAATATTGTCATTATAGATAATAAAATAGGCCAATTAAAATGTCATCGAAGTGGGCATATTTTCAATGACAGAATGTAAACATTTTTGCAGGTGTCAAAATGGTCAGAATAAATAGTATTAATTGCTGAGATTTAAAGACGGGCTATTTTGGTACTCGTTTTCGGATATTGTGCAAACGTAAACAAATAATTACCATACAATGGGAGCGAGATAATTCATATTTATTAAGATATTAAGGGATAATAATATAATTAATATAATAATTAGGATCAAAATAGTTTCCTGCTGTCGTGGTCGACGTTCCCTAATATTGGATCCTATGCAGGGATCCTATATGGATGAATGAAGAGATAGTCCATTGAAAGCGGTTGAATGCCATGACAACTAGGAACAAGCTCAGATTTATTCCAAACAGTTAGAAAGCATTGTGCGCGGGGCGTCAATCATCTATTATTTGGGGGCCCTGAAATAAATGCAAAAACTGCAGCGGCACAAAAGCTTCCAACAGGAGCCGGACATTTGTCTACATTTCCCCCATTGTCTGCAGCTTAGCAATCGGTTTGTATTTGTGTTTGCCCGGGTCCGACCACCCAGGATGCGCCGGGGGGACTTGCTCAAAACGTGAAACATTGTCACCCACATCACATAGCGGGCATGGCGAGGGAGGAGAGCGGCAGGCAAAAAAGTCTTGCAGGGGAAGGGAAAGAAAGTATGCAGTAATGCTGTATGGTGCATGAAAAAGGAGCGTTTTAACAAATGATGATATTGAAAAATAATGTCTATTTTTTTTAATATAAATGTAACAAAATGGCTAAACATGATTTTTTTTAAGCATTATTGCATTTAATATTCAGCCTGCAATACTTAAGTTTTGGAAGTCTGCAGCCTCTCCAGCCTCTTGTTCTTAAGCCTGGGCCAAAATATTGACTCAAAAGGTTTACATAAATTATCCCTTAATGTTTGGACAAAGCCCCCGTGACACAAAACACACAAAAATGCAGCCCTTTTATCTACTATTTTTATTTTATCTTATTATGATTGCCTGCAAGTTGAAATCTGCTTTTATTGTGAGTACTTGGAGGTTCTTTGTATGTAAATAAGGGGGGGGGGGGCCCTCCCAGTCTTTGTAATTAATTGACACGTTATACCACTCATCATGCTCTGAAGCACCAATGGTAGAGGCTCGGATCTCCCCAAAACCCACAATTTCACATCTGCAAACACTGTCTTCATCCACTTGACTCCTAAGACCCGCCCACACGTGGCCAACCTTTGGCGTGTTTTAATGCTTTTTCACTGCAGGTTCACGCGTTCACACCCAACCTTATATGGACGGATCGAACAAGGTAATGGTTTATTTGCCTCCTGCACCCAATAGCACCAGCACTGTATCCACGAGCCGCGCTAGCACTTGAGACACTTTGGCATCCCTCCCTGCATGGACTCACTGCAGACCGACGCGCAGCTTTACTTCTTGCAGGCGATGCATGCATGCACAGCGGCTCCAGCTCTACTTCCCCCTTGAAATATCTCAGGTTTTGTTTTCCCCCTCCGTGTGCGTGCATGTGCGTGTGTCTCCCCCCGAGAAAAACAGCGGATCGTCCGAGAGAAAAAGGGCGCTTGGTGCTGCAACTTTTTTTTTTTTTTTTTTTTTGTCGCCCCCCCACCAGAACATGTCGTTGACCAACACAAAGACGGGCTTCTCTGTAAAGGACATTTTGGACCTTCCGGACACGAATGACGAAGAAGGATCTATCACCGGGGCGGAGGAGGACACTGAGAGCACGTCCACAACGAAAAGCACTGGAGTTTTGGTGAAAAGTCCACTGGAAACCGCGCAGAACTTGCCTTTAAAGAACCCGTTTTATGACACCAGTGACAATCCTTACACGCGATGGCTCGCCACGACGGACAGTATTCAATATTCATGTAAGTAGAATATTTAGGCCTTTTTTTTTTGTGGCACATTTGTGGTGTTGCGTGGACACAATGAACATTTCCAATGCTTTTGCATGCAAAAAAATATCAATAAATGTAACATGTATATCGACTATTTTTTGGGAACCGAGCATAACATCATGACAGTGTTCCTCCCCTTTCTCGCCGCCGCAGTGCACGGCCTCTCCGCCGGCTCGCAGGACTCGGCCAAGTCCCCGGAGCCGTCCGCGGACGACGAATCGCCGGACAACGACAAGGAGACGTCCAGCAGCGGCGGCAGCGACTCGGGCAAGAAGCGCAAAAGACGCGTGCTCTTCTCCAAGGCGCAGACCTACGAGCTGGAGCGCCGCTTCCGGCAGCAGAGGTACCTGTCCGCCCCGGAGAGGGAGCACCTGGCCAGCCTCATCCGCCTCACCCCCACCCAAGTGAAGATCTGGTTCCAGAACCACCGGTATAAGATGAAGCGAGCCCGGGCCGAGAAAGGTATGGAAGTGAGCCACCTTCCCTCCCCCCGGCGGGTGGCGGTGCCCGTCTTAGTCCGGGACGGGAAGCCGTGTCACACCCTTAAAGCCCAGGACTTGGCGGCCACTTTTCAGGCCGGGATCCCGTTCTCGGCGTATAGCGCGCAGTCGCTCCAACACATGCAGTATAATGCGCAGTACAGCGCCGCCGCCACGCCGCACTTCCCCACGGCGCACCACTTGGTGCAAACGCAACAGTGGACTTGGTAAGGGGACGCGCTATAGAGAGACTTTGGGAAGATTCCACGCCGCACCGCCACACGCAAAACAGAGGGAACGCGCACACACATCAACACACGCACACACACAAACAAAAGACTTCATTTTTTTTGCAGCATAGTACCATTTTTATTCGGGGCTCATATGTGCGCACCGTGTTTACATGTTTTCGTTAAGAGAACTGGCTCCCTTAAACGTCCCTTATAGATTGAATTGAGAATGTCAATGCTCTTCTTGTGAACATTTTTTTCGTGTGTGTTAAAGGTTGTAGATACATTTTCTTTCCCACCCCCCGTGTTATTATCAGCACGTGTATGAACCAATTTATAACTATAGAAATGTTCATTTCTTGCTTCTTTTATGGACCCACAAATATTTATGGCCATGAATAAACACTGGCAACTTTTCAGATATTCCGAGCCTTTTTTTTCCCGCCCCATGTGCATTTTTGGTGCAAAAATTCAAGCAAGTAAATCCAAAAATAAAAATAATATAACGAATTCAATCACACAATAGACGGCGCTCGTGTATTTATTTGTTTAATTACACAAATCCCTCAACATTAAACCATATTATGAAAGAACAGAGCAGTATTTTCTGTTTAAACACATTTAATCCAGGGGAATATTTCCCCTAAATCCAAACACCTCACTAATAAAGCCTGAAGTCACTTGTGGAATGGGACCAAAATCCACTCACTTAGTAGAAGAGGGCTCCTCCACACAAGAAGCTTTTATGTCCAAAGCTCTCCTTTTTGTCCGCATCTGCAGCTCCTCCGTGGCCTTGTGCGCAAAGTAGTTGCGGTGTCAAGTCGTTCACGTCGTCTAACCTGCAGAAATACATCAGTAACATTTTCAATAAACTAGAGTGTAGAAATGTTATTCCTCTGCCAAATAGCACTCTCGAGGGAACACACTATGTGAATTATTGGCTTCAGTCAATATAACCTTGTGGTTAAAAAAAAAATAAAAAAAATCTATATGCATTCTGTTTGGCCTGGTTAAAAAAAATCTCCGAGCAGATGCTAGAGCCGCCTCTATCATCACTGAACAAACAGCTAAATTGGACAGATTTGCTAATTATTTACAGAACTGTGTCTCAGGGGAGCTACTGCTTTTTTTTTTGCAGCATTTGTTCCAACACGGGGTGAGCTTGTAAGGTTGAATAATTCAATGTGATGGAGGTATTTAATTGTCGTTTTATACTGAAGGTGTGATATTATTTTAAATCCATATACCAATAATTGCTTCAGTTTCAAATATGTTTTTATTAATTTACTTTAAATTTAAACGCTGTGAAATGTAAGGGTGCGGTGATTTTTTTTTGCAGTAATTTGTCGTAAGGTTACAGTTATTTTGATTGCAATATTTTACTGTGTAATCTGGTAACATTTTAGAGTGCCGTTTAAATAGAGGCAATCCCAGCAGGCACAAGACATGAAAATGTTTTCCTCTAAAACGGACTTCTAACAACATTGCAAAATAGTTGTATTTGTAAGTTGAAACAACATTGCAAAATAGTCGTATTTGTAAGTTGATGTCTAAAGGGAAATGACCAAAACGCAATGGTCAAATCAACATTACAACCGGAAGTGAAATACACGTTGTAAAAAGTCTGTTGTTTCAACGTTGTATTTGTGTTGTAGAATATTGGTTGAGATATGACCAAAATTCAAGAATCAAATCAGCATCAGAACCCAGCGTTGATTAAACGTCGTCATACAGCATGGTTTGTTCCAACGTTGCTGAACGTCAGGACCATAATTCAACAAGTTCTCAACGTTGTTTCAATGTCTGGTGCCTGCTGGATTGGTCTGATTACATTTGATTGACTCTATCATTGCGCAATATTGCTCGGAGACAAATGGATGTTGGAGGCGTGCGTGTTACCAGGCTGTGGCTGAAGGATGCAGACAGTGGGGGGGGGGGGGGGGGGGGGGGGGGGGGAAGGAGGAGAGAAAGAAAGTGTGTCATAGTTTGTTGGTGCTGTTCAGAGTCAGGGAGATGTATGTTTGGGCTTTTTGTCCGCCTGTCACTCGGTGTCATTGTGATCTTTTACTACACACGTTGCATCCCATATGGGCAGCTGCGGTGCATTGGGGGGGAAAAAAAGATCCTTAACAAAACCCAAATTGTACCAAGCCTTTCAAGTAAAGCATTGTTGTCTAAAAACGAATTAAAAATTCGCGCTATATCTATTCTGGTCTCTCAAAAAGAAAGCTCTATTCACAGATAACAGGGAGTCCTTCTTCCTTATAAAGCTATGCCAACAAGAGCCCTCTCATTTCTGCGGTGCCTCCGTCCTCCTGTTTGACAAAAGTCAAAGACGGATTATTGTCTGCCCGGGAAAAAAAGCGCGTAACGCAGTGCAAAAAACTCTTTTTTTAAAAAGCGACTCTGCTCTTCTTTATGTTTTATTTTTTTACAATTGTTTACAATAATACAAGAGAGCTGTGTATATCCGTGCAGAGTGAATAACGTTGTTCTGCTAAATAACAACAACAACAACAACAACAACGACAACAACAACAACAACAACAACAACAAAACACATAAAATACAAAAAAACACAGGACGATATATAAAATTATGACACATGTTTTTTTATAGCAATGATAATATAAAACATGCATCTACAACATCTTTATTTATTTATTTATTCTCACATTATTATTGCATTTACTTTTTTAAATGCATCCAACTTCCACATTTATTGTTGCATACATAATTGTTTTGGAATAAAATTAATCGAACACTTCTGTCTATTGCATGAGCTTCTTTGTATGCTGCGCGGTTCAAACTGTGCGGATAAGATGATTGTCCATATGAACCTGGGAACACAATGCTTGAGTAAATATGCACTTATAACACCATCATGCCCATTTGAACCTCGACATGAATCTTTTTTTTCCCCAAACCTGTCACACACATTGGCAAATAAACGAGGATTTCAAAGCGATATAAAGCAGCAATTTTTCATTTTAAAGGAAGCTGTAGGTGTTTTTATTGCCTTAAAGCAGATCCAGATTAGATTTTGCACAGTGCCAATATTAAAGGAGAGGGGGGAGTGATGGATATGAGTGTCGGAGCATGAATGCGCACGGCAGCCACAAGATAGCAGCAGAGGTCTTTAGATGGAATACTGCCTTAGTTTTCCTTGACATATTTTGACAAAAGCAATTTTATCTCAATCCAACATTTTTATTTGAAAGAAAATCCACATATGTAATGTTTCGTATTTTAACTACCTTACAAAACACTTATTATATAGGTATTTATTGGCGCAAATAATCTGTAAGAATTCTAAATTCAAACCTGAGAGGAGAAAAAGAGAACAAGGGAAAGGTGAAATGCTTCAATCTTCCACAGGGTGGCGCTGTAGGATAGGGGGACAAGAAGGATGGGGATGAACAAGCGAGGTCCTCCATGGGAAGTCCATCAGGCATAGAGCAAAACGTGAATTTGGACGATTTAATTGTCTTGATTATCTTAATCTCATAAGCATTTATTGTAAATATAGAGCACCAATTTTAGAATAAAAGAGAATGCCTTTTATTGTCACTATACACAGGTACAATGAGATTAAAAGCAACTCCAGTATCAGTGCGACAGTCTATAAATATGCAAAACTATGGAAGGAAAGAAAATAAAAATAGTGCAAAAGGAGGTAAGGTGCACAGTCCAGTCCTGATAACGAATGTTCTGGATGTGTTGTTTAAATATTTTACTATATACATATATACAGAAGCATTCAGACTGTGGGTGGAAAGTAAAAATTGCACACAGAGAGGTGCTAAACTATAAAATCAGTGCCTGTGAGAGTTCACCGTGGTTATGGCTTTAGGGGAACAAAACTGTTATTGAGTCTGTTTGTCTTAGACCTTATGACCCTGTAGCGATTCCTGAGGGCAGCAGGTCAAACAGGTCAAAGCCAGGGTGGGAGCTGTCCTTGATAATGTTGGTAGCTCTGCAGAGGACCAAATAAGGTGAATGTATATGGTAACACAATCTTATTGATTAATTTTTGTCATTTTAGCGTGCAGCATGTCCTACCAAGTATTCTGTTTGTGTGGGGATAAAAGTGCAATGGAAAATACTGAGATATGTTTGTGCAGTTGTGATCATGTACCTGCAGGGGGCCACCTTGAGTTAAAAGCTCCATGAAGAGGGGGGATATGGAAGGATGCTGACACCATGAAAGCAAGCAAGGGGGAGTCTTTATTAGCAAGAGTTCAAACCTTTCAATGAGGTCAATCAAGACAGAATAAACACAACGAAGGGGAATGGCAAGTAATATTTAAACATTTCGACCCAGGGTCCTCCTGGATTGTAAGAATCAATATGGGAAAAGTCAATGAGTGACGGAAACGATTTCCAAGTTTTGGATGAGGGCAGCAGGGTGTGGGAGTGTATTTTATTTATGTATACACTGAAGTGTAAGGACACAACAAATCTTCATGCATAGTTCAGGAAGTGGGTGAGAACTTCTACAATGTGTTCAACACTCCCAAAGATGACTTCTGAGCCTTCAAGAAGAAACAGCAGGAAATTGAAGGCATGCAGGCAAAACTACACGCTACAAAGTTTCTTCTTTGACGATTTAATGTCTTGGAATGAGTCAATAAGATCCAGGTGAGAGTTCAATGAGAAGCTTTTCCTTTTAAATTGGATCAAAATGATAAGAAAAATCAACAGTTTAAGTGGTAGTTTAATACATAAGTTTTGTACAAGTTTGTTAGAAACATAGTAAAACATTTAAACTGCTAAGTGATCTTTATTAAGTAAATTACAGTAATTATTTTTGAATAATAAATTGTATCAAAAAACAGTCTTTTAACAGAGTTGTCAATGCTAAACTCGTACAAATGCATTTGTCAATAAATATGATACAGCTCAGGTTGTATTAGATGCACAGTATTAGCATTCTGGTTTCACTTCCTTTGCACAAAGAAAAATATCGACTATTTAAGAGAATGCTGACTGTGCTGTTTCTAAATCATACTATTACTGCAGTGGAGGTTTAAGTGCTGCACATGACAAGCAGCAGCTTAGAGGCGGTTTTGTGCAACCAAAGTGCAGGTCAAGGTTCTTGACTTTGCTAAATGTTGAGATTTTATAAACTGCAGAGTCTGCAAATTGCACAGACCTGGACAGGCTATGTGGCTAAAAGCACACATAGACATAAGTTCTCTTCCCAGCTCATGTATTTATGTTCTCTATATAATACATAAGCATTGCATGAAATAAAATAAAAATGATATATATATACACATATATATATATATATATATATATATATATATATATATATATATATATATATATATATATATATATATATATATATATATACACATATATATATATATATATATATATATATATATATATATATATATATATATATATATATATATATATATATATATATATATATATATATATATATATATATATGGACAAGACAAGTTCTGAGGTCCTCGAGACAGGCAGCAAGTCGGGGACTATAGCGGGGCGTAGACGGTCCGTGTCCAAGCGTGAGGTCGAAATCCAAGAGGCAGTCAGGCAAGCAGAGTGAACAAGGAAAGACGAGACACACCGCTCGTCAACGCGGGAGTGGAGGTCTGCTGTTGGAGCGACAAGGAGGACACGAGACAAACAATAAGACGGGGGAGAAAACATGGAGAGAGCAGGATTCTATATAGCGTGGAATACGGCTTACTGTACAGGACAGGTAGCTACGTTCTGGCCTGGAACGCAGGTCTGCACTGGCTTAAGAAGCCAAGAAAGATCATCAACGACAGATGCGCTGAGTGCTGATTGATTGCAGCTGCTTGCTGCCCCCGGAGTGACGCATGCAGGAGATGAGCGTCCATGGGCGTGTCCCTAGGTGCGCTCCGCGGGGCTCATTGATGAATGCGCATTGGCATGCGCCCGGGCCATGACAGGTAACATGGTAACATGGTAACTTGAGTCAAACAGCTCTGTAAAAAATAAAGAGCCCATTAATGTTTGGTTGCCATTCCTTTAAATGCACACTGTCTAACAAATACTGGGGAGCTTTGTGAAAAATCAGTGATTATCTAGCAGTGCTTCATGGTATCGGGGAGATTTGTCTTGGTGAAGGATCCATTAATTAAAGTCCACCTGGAAGAACTTCTGCCTAGACAACCTGACAACCAATGAAGCTGTGAATCTTGTTAAATAGTTCTCAGGTGATGATTAGTGGCAGGTGAAACGCCTAATCGCTAATCACCTGAAAAGAGGGGTGAAGCCACTGCAAAACAACACATACAGAACAGTAAGTGGGAACAATAAGAGTGCTTAAAACAGGAAGCACACCCAAAAACTAAACAAGACATGACCTCAAATTGACAGGTCATGACTATACCTCCGTCCTTAGGGGACGGATTTCAGAAGTCCCAAACAAAACAAGTCCAAAGTCACAGGAGGGTGGCGGGAGTAGATGGTGTCAGGCCCCCAGGCTAAGTGTCTACAAAGCAACCGGGGACGAGTCAGGTGGCGGCGGAGAGCTGAACGCCGCTGCAGCTGGCGAGGCGGGCAACCACGAACCAGCCACATTCGTGGCCTAAGAGGAGGCAGATTTGAGTGGGACCAAATCCGCAGCAGCCATTCTTGTCCACGCTCAAGTCCTGGGCATGGCTGCTGGTGGCGTCGTCGGAAGACTCACTTGGGTAGCTGGAGCAGATTGGAGACAAGGCTGGAAGTGGCGTCGAACCCACTTGAGACGAGGCTGGTGGCGTCAGACGCACTTGAGACGAGGCTGGTGGCATCTGCTGGCCCACTGGAGTAGCTGGTGGTGTCTGGAGAGCTGGAGCAGCGGGCAGCTGAGCTGGAAATAGGACTGGCAGCAGAGGCGGCAACTTAACTTGACGTAGGACTGGCGGCGGAGGCCGTGCAGGAATGGGCGGGTTTTGGAAAGCCGGGGAGCCGGTATTGGCGAAGGCCGGGCTTTAGGAAGCCAGGGTGTCAGTATTAGTGCTTGGGGGAGTGGTAGAGAGCTTCGGTTGCTGGCCTCACTGCGAGGACGTGCTTGGGCAAGCTTCAGCTGCTTTTGTTGCTGCTCGGGCGATCTGGTATCACCGGAGCCGTTCCGTTAGTGAGCTTAGTTGAGCCTGGACTGCACTGGCTGGCCGCATGGGCTAAAAAAAAATTATGCCGGGTGTGCTATGAGATTTCCAAACTTAACTTCGGGTGGAGAAGAAGGCGGCTGCACTTGGCCATGGCACTGCAAAGATGTCGAGGTGGCTGCACGTCTGAACAGCGTATCGAAAACCTCTGGGGTCGACTTCCGCCTGTGTCGAGGACGTGCAGGATAAGTGGCACAAGACCACAAAGAATCTATCGGGACAAGTTTGCCATTTTGTCCCTACATAATTTCTTCCTCTCTTCCGACGTGTATTGCAGGCTCTCGGCCTCAATGGCCTTTAAGTAGCGCATATACCACACTGCAATCTCTGCGTCATAATGTGTCAATGCGGAGTCACTATGTGGTCAGGTCATTCTGTTACGATCTGCTCTTTGTGTAGGTGGCGTGACTCTAAGATGCGATGACATAATGAGGAGTGATTTGAATGAAGTCATTAATAAACAAAAAGGAGGTGCTCAAAAGTTGTGGCACAATATATAAAAATGTAAAAAGGCAAAAACTACAGAGGTGCTTGGTAATGCACACAAGAATATAGAGGCAGAAAAGTCCAAGTAGCACGGAAATGCAAAAATACAAAAACATAAAGCTGTGCAAGAATCAGTAACCAAAGAACTCACGTTTTGTTCAGGAAAGAGTACCAACTAGAAAACAGCAGTGCCTGCAACAAAGAAGAAATGACCTCACAACCAACTAAACTGTGAAACTAGCTTAAATAGTCCCCAGGTGATAATTAGTGGCAGGTGAAACGCATAATCGCTAATCACCTGAAAGCAGGGGTGAAGCCACTGCAAACCAACACATACAAAAAGGGAAGTGGGAACGATATAAGCGTAAAACAGGAAGTAAATCCCAAAATACCCTAAAACTAAATAAGACATGACCTCAATTTGACAGGTCATGACAGTAAACACACTTTTTATTTTGTCAGTCTCCAAAAATAATGCTTTAAATGAAGATGTTTTATTTATGTGTAATCTTATCAGTAGTGCATTGAATAAAGCACACATGTTCATTTTATACAAAACACATCATTTTAAATATCAAAACAACTTGATAGTTTTGCAGTGTTCTCTGAATGTTGTCCAGAGCTGTAAAAGTATGTCAAAAGAAAAGTCAGTAGAACTTACAGATGTCTCATAAACTCGAGCATGAGAGTACTAGCACCTACACAAAAGTTTTAAGGTTCATAGCTGTTGTTTTAAACTTAACGTTTTTGTGCCCTAACACAATTTTTCTCAAATAAGGGGGTGGTGGTGAGGTGTCGGAAGAGGGGGTTTTGAGCAACAGGGGAGATTTTCCTTTTTTTTTGTCTTAGTTCTAGTATTCGTGTTAAAACAATACACATGTTTGCAGCTTGGTGGCAGCAGTACATAATCTAATCAGCATCCTCCCTGTTCTCCCAGGCGAAGTAGTCTTCGCCTCTGTTAGCTCTGTACACATGTTTCTGTGTAATTAAGTTAAAGTTAAAGTTAAAGTACCCCTGATTGTCACCACACCTAGTGTGTGTGTGACAACCAGGGGTACTCTAACTTTAACTTTAACTTAATTACACAGGAACACGTGTACAGAGCTAACAGAGGTGAAGAGATGGAGAAGTTTGTGACAGGAATCCATCCATCCATCCATCCATCTTCAACCGCTTATCCGGAATCGGGTCGCGGGGACAGCAGCTCCAGCAGGGACCCCCAGACTTCCCTCTCCAGAGCAACATTAGCAACTTCCTACTGGGGAATCCCGAAGCGTTCCCAGGCCAGAGAGGAGATGTAATCCCCCCATCTGGTCCTTGGCCTGCCACGGGGTCTCCTCCCAGTGGGACGTGCAATGAGGACCTCCCTAAGGAGACGCTCGTGAGGCATCCGCACGAGATGCCCAAACCACCTAAGCTGGCTCCTTTCCAAGTGAAGGAGCAGCGGCTCTACTCCGAGTCTCTCTCGGGTGACAGAACTTCTCACCCTATCTCTAAGGGAGATGCCAGCCACCCTTCTGAGGAAACTCATTTTGGCCGTGTGTATCCGCGATCTTATTCTTTGGGTCATGACCCACACTTCACGACCATAGGTGAGAGTATGAATGTAGATAGCTCGGTAGACCGAAAGCTTTGCCTTCTGGCTCAGCTCTCATTTCGTCACAACAGTGCGGCAGAGTGACTGCAATACTGCCCCAGCTGCTCTGATTCTCCGGCTGATTTCTTTCTCCATCTTTCCCTCACTCGTGAACAATACCCCGAGATACTTAAACTCCTCAACCTGGGACAGAGTCTCGTCCTCTACCTGGACTGTACAAACCATCGGTTTCCTGCTGAGAACCGTGGCCTCAGATTTGGAGATGCTGATCCTCATTCCAGACGCTGAGCACTCGGCTGCAAACCGATCCAGTGAGAGCTGAAGGTCACGAACCGAAGGTGCCATCAGGACCACATCATCTGCAAACAGCAGTGACGCAACCTTTAGTCCCCCGAGAAGTATACCCTCTCTGCCATGGTCACGACTCTGCCTAGAAATCCTGTCCATGAAAATCACAAACAGGATAGGTGACAGAGCGCAGCCCTGGCGGAGACCAACCCCCACTGGAAACGGATCCGACTTACATCCAAGCACCCGGACACAACTCTCGCTTTGGTTGAACAGAGATTGGATGGCCCTCAGCAGGGTTCCCCTCACTCCGTACTCCCTCAGCACCTCCCACAAGATCTCCCGGGGGACCCGGTCATACACCTTCTCCAAATCCACAAAGCACATGTAGACTGGATAGGCATACTCCCAGGCCTTCTCCAGGATTCCAGCAAGAGTAAAGAGCTGGTCAGTTGTTCCACGACCAGGACAGAATCCACATTGCTCATCTTGAATCTGAGGTACGACTATCGGCCGGACCCTCTTTTCCAGGACAGGAATGAAAAGAAAAAAGGTGTCGTCATCAGCGGCATACATATATAAAGAATGTAACTCACACAGTGCATTGCACTGATACAATAATGCATATTATAACGTTCTGAAAAGCAATTCAATTTCCCATTATTTCTTAAAGACGTTCATGTACCTATCCTTCTCCAGGAAGCTATGTTACTTTGTTTTAATAGTACTCCTTATTTTCTTTTAGTTGCAAAAATTTGAAGAATACGGAACATATCATACCATTTATGATGCAGTTCAATGGACAAATACTTAATTTATGTTAACATTCGGGTTTTAAGTTTTCATAATGACAGTTAAGGTCGGGTTTTTTCCGATGAACTTTCCTCGACGTGGTTTATATATTGATGAAAAACTTCATTATTTATTTATACCTCTTGTCCTATTAGTGTCACAGGTAAGTTAAAGCCTATCCCAGCTGTCTTTAAGCAAGAGCTGGTGCTCACCCTGGACACAAACTATTCACACCCACACCTACGAACAATTTAGAGCAGGGGTGTCAAACTCAAATACAGAGTGGGCCAAAATTTAAAACTGAACAAAGCCAACAAATTAACCTTTTAATAGGGACCCAAACAAGTTTTGCATTGAATATTGAACAAGCAAGGCTTATATAACTTTATAGTGACATGCAAAATCGAGTTTCAAATAATAATAATAATAATAAAAAAATATCAATGGCATCCATCCATCCATTTTCTACGTTGTTCATATCAAATACAATTTAAATAAAAATTGAATGCCTCTTTTCTATTTGCAGCCTTATGAGGTAAATATCAACATTAACTTTTTCCACAGGCTAATAAATTTGAAAATACAATAACAAAACAACCATTCAGGACTTTAAACTGCTCAGTTTGCAACACACTGATCTAATCTGACGTGCCCAAGCCAGATACCTGGCATCTTTTCTTGGATGCTAGTTCATTAATGTCAGGGCTCAGGCTTTGAACTGAGGCAACCTTCATTATCGAACGAAGGTGTTCATCAGTCATTATATCTCGTCCACCCGGATCACAGTCTTGGGGGCGTGCCTTAAATGCACTGCCTTTAACGTACTCTACGAGCTATCGTCACGTCCACTTTTCTTCCATTCTAACATCGTTCAGACCCAGTCACAAGGTATGTGTGCCTTCTATACGCACACACGAGTGAATGCAACGCATACTTCATCAACAACGATACAGGTTACACTGAGGGTGCCAGTATAAAAAACATTAACACTATACGAAATATACGCCACACTATGAATCCACACTAAACAAGAATGACAAACACATTTCGGGAGAACATCCGCACCGTAACACAACATAAACACAACAGAACAAATACCCAGAATCCTTTGCAGCACTAACTCTTCCGGGACGCTACAAAATACACCCCCGCTACCACCAAACCTCCCCCCCCACACACACACCTTGTAGCGTCCCGGAAGAGTTAGTGCTGCAAAGGGTTCTGGGTATTTGTTCTGTTATGTTTATGTTGTGTTACGGTGCGGATGTTCTCCCGAAATGTGTTTGTCATTCTTGTTTGGTGTGGATTGACAGTGTGGCGTGTATTTCTAACAGTGTTAAAGTTTTTTATTTGGCTACCCTCAGTGTAACCTGTATCGCTGTTGATGAAGTATGCGTTGCATTCAATTGTGTGTGTGTGTGCAGAAGCAGCACATGTTATGTGACTGGGCCAGCACTTGTTGGACTGGTTGAAAAGCAGACCTGATGATTTTTGGGAGGTGCACTGACGTTTGGAAGACTCCCGGGAGGGTTGGCAAGTATTAGAATTAGCGGTGAATACGGTGTTACCGTGGCACCGCCGCAATATATATTCGGCGGGCCAGCTTTGGCCAGAGTTTGACACCCATGATTTAAAGTCTCCAAATAACTGAAAACATGCATGTTTTTTGGTTTTTGTGTTTGTCCTCCCACTGGAATCTTTTTGCATCCTTATTCTTTAACGTTATAGTATGTACCAAAGTATACAGTTTCCATTTCTCTGCATGTAACTTTTCAGGCCTTCCTGATCAAAACTGAGTGGCTTTTTGCAATCAATTGTCCTAGATTAGGGACACTGGCAATTATCAGGTTTTCCAATTTATGTGTTTATGCTTTTGGATTATGTGGTGCATGTCATGTCAAATGGAACAAGGGGGAAAGGGTGCTGATAAAGAGCAGCAGTCATCTGTTTTCGACATTTTTCAATCAGCAGACCATCATTGTGATGGCAGTGACAATAAACTGAATTAAACCATCTTTTGTAAGACACATATTGTGTTATGATTCGTTGGATTCATGTATGAATGCAAATAAATGAAAAAAAATAACTTCTATCAGAGCATAAAAATAGTACATTTATGCCAAACATAATGAGTAACATTTTTTGGGAAATAAGAGTGATTGTCATACTTGGAAAAGAATGTTCAAAGATATTTATTTTAGTGTGACATCACATTGGGGCCAAAGTTGTGCCCTCGGGATCACTACCGACACCGAAACTAAAGTAAAAAGCTTAATGGTGTTTCGTCATTTCGGATTAATATAAAAAAGGAATTATCCTTTCCACAATGGCTTCAAAGATATCATGTATTTTCCGTTTCAAGACTATATGTTCAAGAATTACCAAACAATGGACACTAAAAAAATATGTCACCTGCCACCTACACATCAAACAACAGTGTTGTATTATTCCCTCTGGAAAACATATTGATGTTTCCCGAAAACATACCGAAAACTTGTACGGATGGTGTGTCTGTATTAGGAATATAGTGATATAAATATTTCATATCAACAATGTTGCCACCAAAATGATCCTGGTATTGTTGAATGTGCTCAGATTTCTAAATAAATAAACAACAGATACATTCCTTGGCTGAACAATATGTATAATATATAAAATTGTTAATTTTTTAGTTTTAATTTGTAAATTATTTAGAGAGTTTTTTGATTATAAAGGCAATACGCCCTCCTTCCGGTTTATGTGATGTCATGTGGATTCCATTTACTGTTGTGGACGCGCCCACATATGAATCTTCTTATCATATTTAAAACTCTTTTCTTAGAGGACACAGCCTGTAGGTTCAATGTACACATAGCTTGGTTGGCGGCATAGCTCGGTTGGTAGAGCAGCCGTGCCAGCAACTTGAGGGTTGCAGGTTCTATTCCCGCTTCCGCCATCTTAGTCATTGCCGTTGTGTCCTTGGGCAAGACACTTTACCCACCCGCTCCCAGTGCCACCCATACTGGTTTAAATGTAACTTAGATATTGGGTTTCACTATGTAAAGCGCTTTGGGTAAGTTTGTTTACGAGTACCCCAGCTCGCATATTTTAGGGGATATGAGCTGTGTCCTGGCTAATTCTTATGCTTTAGGTTGCAAACAAAAAATGTTGTTAAAATCTCCACCAATAGTTGGCGCAACGAATGTCAAAGTGAACCGCTAAGATCTTACTAAAACATCTGGGCCTCATGTTTTCTATGTGCATAAACACAAAAACCTAGTGTAAGCACTTTTTCACAACAAAGTTGAGATCAAGAGTGAACTGGACATACAGCTGTGTAGTACCTCACACCAACTTCATGGTTGGCGTACACACATTTCTACAGGCTGTGGATACTTTGACAACACACATACATGGTCCTTCAGGCTTTGTCAAGATTTGATTTCAACAAAGTAAAACGATCGAGGCAAAAACACAACATTCCCTTTTTCGCCAATGCATTTAATGCTTCATAGTCATATTATTATTTGGGAGGATGTCTATTCATTTATCCAGGCGATCAGTTTGCCATCTGTTGCTGTCACAATGTGTTCCTGTGACTCCAGCACCAGTTTGGCCAGTAGGCCAGTAGGGCGGACAGTTGCACCTGCCGGCTTGCACCAGAGACAGGAGGAGGGTGGATGCAATGGCCCGAGTTTGTGCCACGTATGGCTGCTATTGCAAGTAGAGGTCCTCAGAGGTCCTGTAATAATAAATTGAGTAATTGAACAAGAGTCAAAGTATTTCGTATTCTTTTTTTATATTAAGTTAAAGGCCTATTACATTTTTTTTTTAAATTTAAACGGGGAAAGCAGATCTATTCTATGTGTCATATACTTGATCATTTCGCAATATTGCCATATTTTTGCTGAAAGGATTTAGTAGAGAACAACGACGATAAAGATCGCAACTTTTGGCATCTGACAAAAAAAAGCCTTGCCCCTACCAGAAGTAGCGTGACGTAGTCAGTTGAACATTTCCGCAAAGTTCCCTATTGTTTACAGTGATGGCGGCCAGAAGTGAGAGCGAGTCGGACCGAGAAAGCAACGATTTCCCCATTAATTTGAGCGAGGATGAAAGATTTGTGGATGAGGAAAGTGCAAGTGAAGGACTAGTGGGGAGTGGAAGCGATTCAGAGAGGGAAGATGCTGTGAGAGGCGGGTGGGACCTGATATTCAGCTGGGAATGACTACAACAGTAAATAAACCCAAGACATATATATACTCTATTAGCCACAACACAACCAGGCTTATATTTAATATACCACAAATTAATCCCGCATAACAAATATCTAGGTGTTTGTTATGCTAGCTCCTAGCTCCTAGCTCCTAGCTCCTGTCCATATAACCCGCCAATACAATTCAAACACTTGCACAACACACACAATCAGTCAGCCCAAAGGACCGTTCACCTAACCCAAGGTTCATAAAGCTTATATATTTACCCAAAGTTACGTACGTGACACGCGCGTACGGGCAAGCGAACAAATGTTTGGAAGCGCAGCTGCGTACTCACGGTAGCACGTCTGCGTCTGTGTATCCAAATCAAAGTAATCCTGGTAAGAGTCTGTGTTGTCCCAGTTCTCTACAGGCGTCTGTGTATCGAAGTCAAAGTCCTCCTGGTAAGAGTCTCTGTTGTCCAAGTTCTTCGATCTTGACTGCATCTTTCGGGAATGTAAACAATGAAACACCGGCTGTGTTGTGTTGCTGACTTCCCTCGCAAAATACTCCGCTTCGCACCGACAACTTTCTTCTTTGCTTGCTCAGGTTCTTTCTCCATAATGCAATGAACAAATTGCAACAGATTCACCAACACAAATGTCCAGAATACTGTGGAATTATGAAATGAAAACAGAGCTATTTTGTATTGGCTTCAATGGGGTACCGATACTTCTGTTTCACTGGCTACGTCACGCGCATACGTCATCATCCAAAGGCGTTTTCAACCGGAAGTTTAGTGGGAAATTTAAAATTGCACTTTATAAGTTAACCCGGCCGTATTGGCATGTGTTGCAATGTTAAGATTTTATCATTGATATATAAACTATCGACTTCGTGGTCGGTAGTAGTGGGTTTCAGTAGGCCTTTAAAGTACCAATGATTGTCACACACACGAGGTGTGGCAAAATGATTCTCTGTATTTGACCCATCACCCTTGATCATCCCCTGGGAGGTGAGGGGAGCAGTGAGCAGCAGCGGTGGCCGCGCCCGGGAATAATTTTTGGTGATGCTAGTATGTTTACATTTAAAAGATCGCGGACCAATGTTACATAATTTTGTCATTTAACTCCTAATCTGGCTGGCAGCCGGCTAATGTATGAATACATTCTGTTGTAAATTACATTAATTGTATTTATAATGGGGTAATCAGAGTCACCTACATCTGCTAAAATTGTATGTATCATTGCAGCAACCATTTTTTGGCAATGCACATCCATCTTCTTCCTCACCTTCTTTCTGAAGTCCAACCAATTCGTTTTTGTTTCAGTCTGTGTGCGTTGCTCGGAGCCCACAGCATTTCCAGGCTCACAATCTCTACCTAGCCACGCAAACATCTGCCGTGAATTCCATGTTGATTGGGATGTAGCAAAAAAATTGCTTGGATGAGTGTGAGCGCATACTTTAATACATCTGAATTTGTTTTCAGTCGGAAATCTACGCAACTCTTAATACACGAGGCCCTACATTAGTAGCAGCTGGATAGCTTGAAAAGTTATACAGCATAATTTTTTTTTTTCAAACTTGGAATAAAGAAAGTAAGGGTGAATGAAAGTTCTGAGAAGAACTGAATGAAATTCATTGAATTAAATCATTCAAACACATGACAGAGGTGTGCGTGTAGCCATGGAACTACTACAAAAAAGCAGTAGTCAATAAAAGCTTTATAAAGGCACAATTGTCCGTGAAAATAAGGAGAAGCAGCTGTTGGTGTGTTTTACAGAGAAATATCTCATATGAGATACTGTGGAAGTCCACTCTCCAAGGTAAACGCTGAACATTAGTATTACATTACTTCATAGTAAGAACACCAATTACACTCGTAAGCTGAGGTACAACTGTATACTTACAGTATGACTTTGAATTTAAGATTTCCACAATGTACCCTTTTCTTTGTGCATTTCTGTTTGCTATTTAATATAAGTTCCTTTAAATCAAGTCTGCAGTGAGTAAGAATCAGTGATGAAGATAAAAAAAAGCAAACCTGATGCATTTTAGAATTATATGTGCAGCGCATGCTTAAAATGATCAAAATACATAAATATTAAATGTTATTATAAATGTGCTCGTCACTACATTACAAATATATTCACATCATGAATATAAAACCTTAATGGAGGTTTTGGGATGTTTTTTTAAATGGCTTTATAGGCGGAATAGAGCGGCTCCCATAGGCTCCGTTGTAAGCAAACTTTTGATCGCATTTATTAAATATTTAGAATGCAACACAAAAAGAAAATCCATCGACATGTCTCTCATAATGATTGTGAAAGAAAGGCAAAATTCCAAAAAAAGTGTGTTTCCCCTTTGACGGCTCAAATTTTTTAACCGCGCGAGTAACGCACGTGCGTAATCCGTTTTGCCCCTTGGTCCATTCTGTAGCATGGGGAAATGTAAAAGCGTTCCATCATTGCTCAAAAATAGCGAGCAGAATGCAAAAAGAAAAGGGTACATAATGTAAATCTCAGATCCAAAGCCATGGCAAGTTGTTTTCCTGACAAGACACGACCATTTTGACGTGAGACGACATAATGGCACGCTTTGCCGCTTGCAGAGAGGAGGAGCTTTACGTCCATGATTACATTACAGAGATTGTTGAGCCATTACCCCCTTGTTATGTTTGTTTTATATTTGGAATGTAACGATTAGTTTTAACAACGATTCAATTTGATCCGATATTTGTGGTTGTTGATAAGATTCAGGGACGGTATAATTTTTTTTTAGAACAATACAATATGAAATAACACAGTAAGTAGAAATCGATTCAGAAAAGTTTTTAGCAAAAAAAAAAACAAAGCAGTGTGACTGTCTGTGAAATAAATGCTGGATACTGGACACTGCAGGTGAAGTTTCCTATATTCCTATTAATTTTTGTAAGGGAATTATGTAGAATTAAATGATGGATACAAACAATCAAGTAAACCGCATTTCTTTGGCCAATGCATTCACATCTTATTTAAATGACGTGCAACACTTTAAGGTTAAATTAACAAGAGGCAACACTTTATGCTCACATTTTCAACATTCAAGCAATTTTCAATAATAGTACAGTAACCAACATTTTAACAATAGATTTACCTGCTAAAGTAAGTTCCCTGACACGGCTATACAGTATCTGTTGTCCGCCCTCGCATCGCCGATGACGGACACCGTCCCAGGTGTGCAGAAGCGGAAGCTCATCCCTGTTGTTGGCTTTAGCCCCTCGCTTCCTAATTTCCATAGCCTCCTTCAGCCATCTCTTGTATTCATTTTTTTCTCACAAAATGACTTCTCTTTATGTTCCGGGAGTCAGTGCGTCGCGACAACTTGCAGCGCTGTCACTTCCATTGTGTCGGCCACGTCTTCTGTGGTTTAAAGTTGTTTTACGGCTTCATTCTTGTGTTGTGTCGTCTGTATTTATTGTGGCTTTTGCAATCGTGCTGTAGATGAAAGTTATGATATTGAAATGCACGGCAGTGGAGAATGAGAGACACAAGCTGCGTTTCCATTACCCTTAGAAATGCGCAAAACCTAAATATTGCAATAAGAAACTGGTAATGGAAACACCCATATTTCGAAAAACCTCTCAAATATCGCTAAAACATTTTTGCGCTCTTAATGAATTGGTTTTTGAGACGTTTTGACATTAAAGTGTTTTGCAAAAGCACGATGGAAACACTTGTTTCGCATTTAGAGGTCACATAAACACTGAACCGGCGGGGCACCGATGCAGGACAACTCAGGCAGAAGGGTTGCCTTGTCTCACTTCCGATCGGTCAGCCAGGGTAAGTGAGGCGGCACCGCCGCACCAGGGCCGTCTCGCAGGTCCCTTCCCGGCAATAGAGGCCGACTTGCAGGCTTTGAGAGACCCACATGCCCGAACATGTGTTGAGGGGGCCGTAAGTCGGTTGGCCGGGGGGTGATGGGGTGAGCGAGGTGGCACCCGGCAACCGACCCGCAGAAACCCACATGCCCAAACAGTAATGGCAAGGGGGCTGTAAGGACATTGCCTTTAAGCAATCACCCGCTGCCTTCGTCTTCTATTGACATCACTGCAACAGTCGTGGCAGCAATATGTTCCTCAAAGTGGAGTCTTGTGGGATGAGATTTTACGAGAATTACGCCTCATCATGCGAAACACCCTTTAATGGAAACACCTATAAGTCGCAAATGTACTTTGTCGACATTTTAGAAAAATCGCTTTTATTTTGCGAAAACTGCAATGGAAACGCAGCTACAGTCGTAGATACACTCTGTCTCAGACGTTTTCTTAACAAGCGGTAACAAACTCAGGGAGTCAAAATACACGTATACAAAAGCTGTTGTTTGACACAACTCACGTTTAAACACTGAACACACAGACACCCAAACTCTCACGGGACTCCACTCTGTTCACTAGTCTGCCGCACTTGCACGTCACACACAACAGAACTATACACTATATTGCCATTTCTCTGCTGGCTCCTCTGTTAATCCTCTGCATCTGTGTTGTAATTTGTATCTCTTCTACATCTCCTCTCTTTATCTTCCAGTGTTGCAAACTCCTCAGGAAGGAAAGTTGCTATTGGCTATCATAAAAATTTCTAGAAGTTGTGTGGAGCTTGCATGTTCCCTCCCACCTCCAAACACATGCACCTGGGGATAGGTTGATTGGCAACACTAAATTGGCCCAGCGATGAGGTGGCGACTTGTCCAGGGTGTACCCCGCCTTCTGCTCGTGTGCAGCTGGGATAGGCTCCAGCACCCCCCACGATCCCGAAAGGGACAAGCGGTAGCAAATGGATGGATGGCTGCTAGATGACATCATCACCTCATTCACATAATTGATTACAATGAATACTGCAGTAGAGAAGAATAACGTAGTGGGAGACATAAAAAGTTAGTTAAAAAATGCTAATTATGATTAGAAGTGTACATCAATTTTCTTCTGTTGATTGTTAGCTTAGTGGTATTTTTCTTTGTTAATTCAATTTTACAGTGTCAAATTTGATCAAAAGACTGGAGGGTTGTGATATTTACGAACGAGCCAAATCTATTGACTGGTTCATTGACATGAACGATAGGTTTGTTTTTATTTGAAACCCATTTACAGCTCAAATAAGGCACAAACAGCGGCAGCTTTGCACAGAGTGGGTAAGTGTCTGCTCTCTGCTCAGTCTGGAATGGAATTAAACTTTATTGTCATTGCATTTAAAAGTACAACAAAATGTGTTTTAATTACAAACTGTCCAAGAGCAGACAATCAGTAGACAGGGCACCACCTGTGAGGCTCACAGACCTCACAGAAGCACCGCTTGTACGTTGAGGACATTAGAGTGTAACGTGTTTTAATGTCTCCAATACATCCAAAAAAGTTGCTAGATTTGTCGCTAGTCGCTTTTGAGAAAGCAAGTCACTAAGAAGAGTAGAAAAAATTCTAGATTTAGCGAGAAAGTCGCCAAGTTGACAACACTGTGCTGAGGTGTGTGTGAAAACTAATGACACAAAGACCTTAGGTTGTTTCTGATTGGATTATATGGCGTGGTGCCTTCAGTGGTTGGATAGATTTAGGCACAATGATTTATAGATTGGTCTGTGATTGGTTCTTTCGGTTAATCAATCAGAATTCCTCAAACTATGGCAGGCTGTGAGGAAACAAGTTTATTATTATGAAAAAATAAATATAGTAGTGAATGGCGAAATATAAACGTGAGAAATGTGTGTTGTGTGGCATGAGAAAGGGTTGAACTGTGTAACTCTCATACTCAAAGCGTGAGGTTTGGCAGCTATGTAAATGTTATGTTATCACTTCCTCTTCTTTTCATGTCTTTGAAGCATGTGGTGACATGATAATTTCCCATTTCTTTACACAATCTTTTGTATTGTCGTTGAACTCTGCGAGATTTTTTAAGCAGCACTAGTTGGGTAGCAAAGGACAGACAAGGCAGTGCTGCATCGTACGGTCCTCTTCTCCGCATACGCAGGTGGTTCGGCCGGTTTTGGCCATCTGGCCATAGCAGCTTTTGATTGCCCTGTTCCTGTTCTCAGGTGGTTTAGTGTCTTCCACTGGACCTATGGTGTTTCTGACCTGGGGGGCAGATCTTCAGAAGGGGGGATTCCCATGTCTATAGGAGGGGGGTCTTTCTCTGGTCTTTGTGTCCATAGCTGGAGTCTGGTTTCTTCCTGAGATGTTGTTAGGGGCTGGACATTGCTGAGGAAGCTTCTCCTTGACCTCAGACGTTGGGCTGAGGGTTCACGTCCATAGAGGAGGTGGCGTTCATCACTGGTAGCTTTTGTGAACTCTACTCGGCTGGCAACTTCCAGTCTCACGTCTGCAGGGGCAATGCCAGTGAGGAGATGTAGGTTGTTCAGGTTGGTAGGCTTCAAGCAACCAGTGATCAAGTGGCAGGTGTTGTTCAGTGCTGGGTCGAGTTTCTTGGCATGGGTTGATCTCTCCCAGACAGGACATGCATACTCCGCCGAGGAATAGCACAGGGCCAAAGCAGTACATCTTAGTGTGTGTGCTGTGGCTCCCCATTTGGAATTTGTCAGATTCCGTAAGATGTTGTTTTGGGAGTTGACTTTCAGTTTGGTGTTTTTTATGTGTTCCTTGAAGGAGAGGGTCCAGGGTTACGCCAAGGTAGACAGGGTTGGTACAGTTCTCAAGTGGTGTTCCAGACCATTTGATGCTAAGAGGTGTTATCACTGCACCTCAACCGTAATCTGAACACGTAAGTGAGACACTACCCACCTCAAAACAATGTGCAGAGCAGGCATTTGCTGCAGTGATGTCGCCTTTTCTCACGGCGAAATATAGTCCTTTCTTGTTGGGAGAACAACTTACCATGGCTTTGAACCTGATATTTCCATAAGGTAGCCTTTCCTTTGTACATTTATGCTCGCTTGTGGCTCCTCTCAAGAGAGAGAGAGATTGAGAGAGAGAGAGAGAGAGAGAGAGAGAGAGAGAGAGAGAGAGAGAGAGAGAGAGAGAGAGAGAGAGAGAGAGAGAGAGAGAGTGTAAGGGACGTGCAGGATTCGGCTGAGCAAAAAAGGACTTAACTGCATCATTATTTTTTTTAATACATTTTTGTACCTTAATTGGGTTGCGGAATCAGTTTATTACTTTTGGGAAGCAGAATTTGATCGGGAGATTGTTCCATTACGCTGCATTAGTATTGACGTCTTTAGTCTGGTGCTCTCATGTTCGCTCTGTTTACATAGGTCTGCTAAGTCAGTGGTCCCCAACCACAGGGCCGCGGCCCGGTACCGGTCCGTGGATCGATTGGTACCGGGCCGCACAAGAAATAAAAAAATTAAAAAATAAATAATAAATAAAAAAATATATTTTTTATTTTTTATTAAATCAACATAAAAAACACAAGATACACTTACAATTAGTGCACCAACCCTAAAAACATCCCTCTCCCATTTACACTCATTCACACTCATTCGAACAAAAGGGTTGTTTCTTTCTGTTATTAATATTTCTGGTTCCTACATTATATATCAATATATATCAATACAGTCTGCAGGGATACAGTCCGTAAGCACGCATGATTGTATTTTTTTATGACAAAAAACAAAAAATACATGAGCCATATTCTCTTATTTTTCTCTCCATTTACTAAATGTCTGTGGAAGTATTGTGATGTTCCATCCTCACTTTTGGAGAATGTGAAGTCTGAGTTGACCTCATAAATGTTTAACTAATTCAGTTCTTAGTGTAAATGATGTGGCAAGTCAGCAGGATCAATGGGGGCAGCTTTGATAGATTCACAGGCATCTGTTGAAGCTGAGGATGTTTATTCCGGTTGTTGGATTGTAACATTGAGTCTGATGGCATTGCATCATTATACTGTAAGACAATTAAACACACACACACACAGAACAATGTAGTTGCATTGATGGGCAAGCTACTTATAAATGTAGTAAGCTAAGCTACAAGTTACTCTCGATTAAATGTAGCGAAGCGACAGGGGAAGCTATCCCCAGAGAATTGTAGTAAGCTACACTACAAGCATACTTGCCAACCTTGAGACCTCCGATTTCGGGAGGTGGGGCGGGGGCGTGGTTGGGGGCGTGGTTAAGAGGGGAGGAGTATATTTACAGCTAGAATTCACCAAGTCAAGTATTTTATATATATATATATATATATATATATATATATATATATATATATATATATATATATATATATGTATGTGTGGGATCTCTACAGGCCTGTTTCATGAGGGGTTTTCCTCAATCCTCAGGAGATTTTAATGGAAGCATTCACATACCATGGTTTATATAGGGCACAGAGCGGGTGGGTACAGGCATGCGTGGGGGCGTGGTGATTGACTCATGTGTTACCTAGGAGGTGTTTCCTTCTGTGACGGCATGCTGATACAATTTCGCTGCGCTTGTTGAGGGATGACAAGTCTGGACGGTAAATGATAAACAGTTTCTCTTTTAAGCATAGGTTGCATCTTTTATTACCACTGTTGTAAGGTGTGCTGGATGCAAGAATTTGCCATGTTATTGAGTATTTAACATTATTGTCTTTGAGATTCCAAATGTGTTTGCTGAGTTCTGTAGAGTTCAGCAGCCTTTTGCATCTGAAAGAAGCCTTGTGGTTGTTCCATCTGGTTTTGAATTCTCCCTCAGTTAATCCTACGTATGTGTCGGATGTGTTAATGTCCTTGCGTGTTACCTTTGCTTGGTAAACGACTGATGGTTATAAGCACCCCCCGTTGAGAGGGCAATCAGGTTTCTTGCGGCAGTTACAGCCTTTGTCGGTTTTTGAGTCGTTCTGCCTGGTGGTGGGCGGCTCCTTTTCAATTGCTTTATTGTGGTTTGAAATGATTTGTCGCATGTTGTTCATGCATCTGTAGCTCAATTTAATGTTGTTCTTGTTGAATACTTTTCTTAGGGTGTTGCCTTTGGGGAAGTGTTTGTCGATCAGGGTGAGGAATTTGTGGCTAATATTAGTTGAGACGTTTTTGCTGTATGGGGGGTTGTACCAGATAATGTTGTTTCGTTTTCTGCTCCTTTTTGGTTGGTTTCCTGGCGTGGGTTCGTAGGTGAGGGTGAAGTTGTATCCGCTTTCATCAAGTGCTTTTTGGTACGGGGGGGTTGCTTTGTCGAATTCAGCTTTGCTAGATGACAGCATTGATAGTCTTTTATTAATTCCGGTAGGTATTCTTTTCGTGGTGGTGGGTGGGTGGTTGCTGTCATGGTGCACGTATTGGAGTGTTGTGTTGTGTTTCATGAATGGTTGGTAGCTGTTATTCCTCAGGTTGAAAGTGACGTCGAGGAAGTTGACGGTTTGCTATATATATATATATATATATAAATATATATAAGAAATACTTGGCTTTCAGTGAATTCTAGCTATATATATATATATATATATATATATATATATATATATATATATATATATATATATATATATATATATATATATATATATATATATATATATATATACATATATATATATAAAAGAAATTCAGTGTTCATTTATTTACACATATACACACACATAACACTCATCTACTCATTGTTGAGTTAAGGGTTGAATTGTCCATCCTTGTTCTATTCTCTGTCACTATTTTTCTAACCATGCTGAACACCCTCTCTGATGATGCATTGCTGTGTGGCACGCACAAAAGTGCTTTCATCAAATGCACTAGAGTCTGGAATCTTCCATCTCTACCTAGCATGGCCCAAAATCGGTCAATCTTTGCTTCCTGAGGAAGATCTTCACTGCCAAGCACTTGGTAGTCCACGACTTCTTCCCGGAGGCTATCCAGGTCCAATCGCAGCTGCGGCTTGGAACTTACAAGCGTATTTCTTCATCTTACTCGTCGTCGGCGTCGCCATGGCTGTATCTTCCTCGTTCTTCTGCTTCGTCTCCTTGTTGTGTGCGCAGTTGTGCACTGCACTCTCCAAAAGCTGTAGATATTATTGTCACATATGCATGTACAGTAGATGGCACTATTGTCCTGTTTAAGGGTGTCACCAACATTGCTGTTTACGGCAGACGAACTGCTTTACGGTAGACGAAAACGTGACTGCTGTTGTTGTGTGTTGTTACCGCGCTGGGAGGACGTTAATGAAACTGCCTAACAATAAACCCACATAAGAAACCAAGAACTCACCCTCGATTATTCTACAGTTATGAGGTGATTGGGCAGGCACGCTGTTTATATTGCGGGAAAGCGGACGTGAAAACAGGCTGTCCTCACTCAGGTCCGCATGGAGCTGGAGGGGGCGTGGCCTACAGCGCCGCCTGAATTTCGGGAGATTTTCAGGAGAAAATTTGTCCCGGGAGGTTTTCGGGAGAGGCGCTGAATTTCGTGAGTCTCCCGGAAAATCCGGGAGGGTTGGCAAGTATGACTACAAGCTACACGGCAAAAGTAGCTTGCTACATCAAAGCTACATTTAACGGCATTTTTATCTAAGGGCCCACATCTATAATATCAATGTTAATGTAACTGAGAGTGTACAAATGGACCCAATAAGGGTCCGTTACTATTAACTATCTGTCATTTAGCTGGAGACAGCCTACAACTACCTCTAGGGGTCCCCGCACCCCACAGTATGTATTTATTTAAATGTTCCTTTTCTTTATCCCACCCCTATGATGTTATTAATTTTCTTTACCTAGAGTACAAAACAGCATCTATCTATATCTTGACAACAACATTATGTGTGTGTTGTTTGGGAACAGTTATTAATGGTTATGTGCAGTAAAACTTTCCATTAACTCAACTCACCTTAATGTGTGTTCCTAATTTTGTGTTCCACATCTTAGATAAAGAGAGCAGATAGCATTTAGTTTTACAGAGCTACAACAGCTAAAAACTAAGGTTTTGAGCATTGTTTTCCCTAAACGCATTCATTTGTCTAAAGATGACCAAGGACACGCATTATTGTGGGTTTCCTGCACGTCATCTTCATCACCAAAGGAATAAAATTAACCTGCCGGAGAAAATTCCTCTGCCATGTTTAACTGTTGTTGTTTTTTTGAGTGGTCAGTTTGAAGCATCCCTCTGTTTCCGACTCCCTTGTCATGTGATATGAATGCGTGTCTGTTATGATGTTGCTTACTAGTTTTGATGACCCACCTTATCTTGCCTCTGATTGGCCAGTCCATAAGGTTTCGCCCTAAACTTAGCCAATTGTGACTCATCACACGAACACCAACCAATCATCATGGATTGTCTCCGTATGTATGGATGTTTTCATTCATCTACGCCCATGTATTTTCTCCATATTTTTTTGGGCCTGGATTTGCTGTCCATTTTCTCTCTTTGTCGCTTGTAGCTTTGATGTAAGCTACCTTGCTACATGGGTCTAAAAGTAGCTACGCTCCAGGAAAAGCTACTCATTAAAAAGTAGCTTAGTTACCGCCAAGCTACTGGAAAATATAGTTAAGATACGCTATATTTTCCACATGTAGCTTGGTACTGCCCATCACTGTGTAGTTGTAAAAATAATGATTATTTTAGTTAAATTACAAGTCCAACATTTTAAATTTTGACTCTGTTTTGAGTGTTCACTCTGCTCTGTTAATATAATGAGTGTATATAACTGTATTGTGGAGGGGGGGCGTGGCCTCCGGGCCTGCCGTGGAACGGGGTGTTGCCAGGACCGGCCTCGAAGACAGCGACAGGTGCGTAGATGGCCCAAGTGGGCCTTGTTATCTAATCACCTGTCACCTTTATTAGCAGCAGCCGTGATGAGACGAGTAGTTGGAGTTGGAGGTGCTGCTGAGCGGACGCAGAAAAGAAAGACAGTTTGCTGGAAAGCAAAAGACTTTGCACTATTATATGAAAATAAAACAGTGTTATACCCGGAATTCCTGGCTCTCCTGGCAGTGTGTGGTGGTCTGAAGAACCCACTAGAGGGCAACCTCTACAGGTATACTGTAATTATATATCAAAGTATATAAGCAAAGTATATAAATACATGAGTATAATATAATGATAGAGCCCAACCCATAATATATGTACAGTATAACCTCTTACTTCCTATTTCAGTAATAGAGTAAATGTCATCTCTGCATGCGATGTAACTTTAAATATATTTTTTCTAATATGATACAATATCACATTCATACACACATTCATATCACAGTCATATTCCAAAACTGAAAAAACTTACATGTTTCTTCAGTGCAAGACTCAGTGCCACCTCCTCCTTTGTACCAGCCATCTCCATGTGCCTGAGGTGGCTGTAAATATTTTCTGATTGCATCTAGGTTAGGGGTGTCAAACTCATTTGAGCTCAGGGGCCACATGGAGAAAAATCTATTCACAAGTGGGTCGGACTGGTAAAATCATTGCATGATAACTTAAATATTAAAAAAACCTTCAAATTGTTTTCTGTGTTTAAAAATAGACCAAGCACATTCTGAAAATGTACAAATTATAATGTTTTGGGTATTTTTTTTCACACTTGCATGTTGGGGTTAATAATATTCGATCGTCATTTGTCGTTATTTATACTTTCTGAATAAATTGTGTGATAATGTTCATCAGTCAAATAGGTGGAATTGGGTCCGGCATAGTTTTAAAATGCTCTCACTGGTGTTAATTGTTCATCTATCAGAAGACGAAATAAATAATATCAAAATCAAATTACAGCAGTGGTGTGCCGTCAGGGCCAGCAAGGCCTTCGCTGCTGGCCTAACATAACCAGAAATCATGATCATAATTAAAAAGAAAAGTAATTTTTAATTTACTTTCCCTAAATATCTAAAGGTATGCATATTATCTTCATGTCATATTATGCTCCTTCTAGTGCTGTTGTTTTTTAGGTTAGAGTTTTTATCCAATCAGAATTCAGCTAGCTGTACTAACTCTGCCTGGAGCATTCAGAATCAACAATGCAGGCATCCGTGCACTGTATGTGAATAGAGACACAGAGTTCAGAATCAGAATCAGAATCAGAATAGTTTTATTGCCATTGTTTGAGAATGGGTTCACAAACTAGGAATTCTTCTTGGTGCAATCGTGAAACATAAAACACATATAACACATATTTGGTAATAAAAAGAGCTGTAACTGAGCTATCAGATCATGTTATAGACTTAGAAGGAATTCAAAGAATTCAAGGAATTCAAGGAGCTACTGTTAGGAGTTATTGTTCATTTGCCTGATGGCCGAGGGGAAAAAACTGTTCAGGTGGCGGGAGGTGTGGGTCTGGATGAACCATAGTCTCCTGCCTGAGGGGAGAGGGGAGAATAGTTTGTTTCCAGGGTGAGAAGAGTCAGCTGTGATCCGATCCACACGCCTCCTGGTCCTGTAGGAGAACAAGTCCTGGAGGGATGGGAGCCTGCAGCCAGTCACCTTCTCAGCAGCACGCTGCAGTCTATGTTTATCCTGGACTGTGGCGCCGGGGAACCACACTGTGATGGAGGAGGTCAGGATGGACTCTATGATGGCTGAGTTGATGGACAATTGCGAAATTAGATCACGAGTTGTTGTCAGTAAGGCCTTCTAGCTGGCCTTACGCTGTGATTGGATACTCACTTGGAAGTCCCAAGTGAGTTTTTTATTTGTTTGTCGTTTGTTTAATTTTTGTGTCCATGGTCTGTGGTTATGGTATGCTTGGACTGTGTAATGTCTTGTGATGTATGTATTCTTTTGTATCATGACCTGTCGAATGTTTACTGTATTAACCTGCCTCAGGACAATGGATGAAAAATAGCTCCGGCATATTGTCCTAATTCAAAAAATACATATTCAATCACAAGTTGAGAAAACAGGAACCATACGAGCCATAAAAGGCCACACAAAACTCTCCGGTACAATAACCACAAAGATAAAGTGTTTGTCTCACACCTCGTAATCCGCTGTGGACAGACAAAGCCAAGCACTGCAGGTTTAGCGAACGGTGCTTGTCAACCGACTACGACGGTACCACTGGCTTACAGAGCGTCGGATGGGTTCTACAAATATTGTATTTCTTTATTTTTTTCATGTTTCATTTGTTTTATACAATTCTTTTATTTTTGACAGTACCACTTGAGATATTTTTTAATTTCTGAAGCGGGTTTATTGAATGTTTAATGCATCGATAAATATACCCTTTTGTACACTGTTGAGGGAATTCAATACACAGTAGCATACACGTGTGTTTCTGTATAGCATCCCCAGCCGTGTCCATGTGGTGACATAAATTACGTTATTTTGAGAGGTGAAGTCGGACTAAGTAGGACATCACCGAAGGCCTAGGTGAGAAACGTACAGCCCGCCACTGAATTACAGTATGTTGTTAATGTAATTTACACATTTTCCTCAACTGATGAAGGAACATCATGTGGTTATTCTGTACATATGCAGCATCAACTACAACAAAACTTGTGAATTTGGAGTCATTTCATTAATCACACATGAAGTTAGACGGGGATAGATATTATGTAAGCATATTTATATGCGCCGAGAAAATGAGTCCCCATGCAGTCATAAATACAACAATACATTTACAGATGATCAAAATCATTTCTTAATGTCCCAGTTTACATTACCATCAACATCTTTGACAATCAAAGCATGGATGTGACAAGTCACATTTTAATACTATTGTTGGTGCGTATGTGTCGAAACACGGAAGTGTTTACATGGCACATAGCTCCACCCTCTGTGAAGTTATGCACGCTCTCGCGGCAGGGGATGCAAAGAAATGCTATTGCGACATTCAGTGGACACAGTTTTTTTCATTCAAAAATTTCAGCTAATAATTATACTTAGCAAACTCATCTCGCGGGTCGGATAAAGCCTGGCCGTACGTTTGACAACAATGATCTAGCTCATCGCAAATAGCATCCATTATTTAATTTAAATAATTGATTATTTTGTAGCCAAATAAGCCAATAGCTGAGCTTGCATTAAATACAGATTAAGTTTAAGTTACCAACTCTGCGTGCACTTCTGAATTTGTGGCTTTACTGCAAAGTTACCTTCGCTTTACTTAAGAAGTTCACCCAATTGAGCTTATAGTTACCGTATGCAAACTACTCTCGCTGGTCCCTGTTAGCCCATATAAGAAAAGTAAAAATGCCAACGCTAAAAATGAATTGGCTAAATGTACGTACATACCTCTACACTGATCCCGTATTTCCTCCTCCTCCTTCCTTCGCTTTATAGGCCGCAAGTGATAACTTTGATGCCCGCCTTTTCATCGTAAAATAATATCAATCAGATATATTTGCCGCGCTAGCCTTCTTCGATCGTGACACGGCGTGGCGTCGCCCCTCACTAGCAGGAGCAGCAGTATCTCATGGCGAAGGTAGCAGCACGTCATAAGTTTAATTGTTAATTGTTTTAAAAGAAAACATTCCAATAAACTGCACAATACACATACTTTTTTCTTTACTTTATTTTATTATTATTACATTTATTTATTTTTTACATTCTGCATTGTGGGGGCCCCTCCAACAAATGGTGCCCCATGCGTCTGCCTGGTTTGCCGGTCGGGAAAGCCCGCCCTCTCCAATACCACATGAAAGTGGTTGGTTTTTAGCTTATTTGTCCAGCTTCCATACTTGTTTTTATACCCTTTACAAGAAATACATTGGAGGCTAACACCATAGCTCGCTAGCTTGTATGCACTAGTTTTGTAAGACCCTAATTGTGTTAGCGCAGGCAGGATTTAGCAGCAATTTTATTGTGAAGACAGGAACAGTGAAGTCGGTCTTCACACTTTTGACGGCCAGTGTTTGGTGAGAGAGTCTGTGTTGAAATAAAAAGTGTTTCTCGGGTTCCTGCCGGTCGTGTGTGTGTGTGTGTGTGTGTGTGTGTGTGTGTGTGTGTGTGTGTGTGTGTGTGTGTGTGTGTGTGTGTGTGTGTGTGGATGTGTGTGTGTGTGTGTGTGTGTGTGTGTGTGTGTGTGTGTGTGTGTGTGTGTGTGTATATATATATATATATATATATATATATATATATATATATATATATATATATATATATATATATATATATATATATATATATATACACATCCAAACACCTCTATCATCAATGAAAATACATGCTTTAAGTATACATGTTATGTAGTAAAAGGCACATTCATGATAATATGTCATATTCACTTATTTTTCTAATTTTAAGCATACCGTGGCGTATTAATTTCCCAGATGTATCACAATGTTTGCTTTTCCTTTCAACAACAACAACAGTATAGAATAATGGCAGACTTCATGAGAGACAACAAAGATTATTTGGGGACAAATGATGATCTAAAATCTAAAATGTATGGAGTAAATATAAGGAAGTTGCGCAACAAGTTTTAGAAGGTGAGTGCTAAACGGATCCAGCTTCAGTGAAACAAGCGTCATATAGCAGTATTGCTAAGTGCTAAAAAAGAAAGAACTACCAACATAATAAAATGATCACTTACTGTACAATGTCTGCTCTCACTGGGTTCCTGACTGAAAGGATGTTCTTTTATTCCTGTTTGGTTTAAGCATTTATCATAATCCACACAAAGGGTTAAAAAAAGTAATCTGAATATTAAAATTGCATAAGGTTGAATCATTCAAAAAGGGTGTCAATACGATGATTGTACATTTGAGGTGGAAAGTTACATATTGGATCATTGGGATCTTAACCACTCTTTGGAAAAGGTGCAGAAATCCCTGGGATTACAACTGGCATAGTCAGTCACACGCTAAGTGTACTGGTGACCACTGCTACATTTCAAGTACTGTATGATGAGCAGATGAGCATCTTTTTGTGTTGGTTGGATGTCACAGATGAACAACTTCTTTATTTATGGCTACAACCTTCTACTATACAGGTGAGAGTCAGGAATTATAATCTAGAACAGACCTGGGCATTGTACGGCCCGCGGGCCGCATCCGGCCCTTTGCGCATCCCTGTCTGGCCCGCGTGAGGCCAATCATAAATTACAAAATACATTTCAAAAAGTATCTATGTCGAGTGTGCAATACAACGGTGCTGCTTTTGTTTTGAAAAGCGTTATTTGTATTACTTCCGTGTGGACGTATGCGCGTGTGCGATTGTGAGTGAATTGAACGGCGCAATCACAAATTACAAAATACAGTTTAAAAAACATCTATGTTGTGCGCGCACTACAACTGTGCTGCTTTTATTTTGAAATGTGTTATTTATCCCGTATGTCCGGGGGGAACCTGTGAGTGAAGGTGCATAGAGACAAGTGATGAGACGCTAAAAAAAGAAAAGTTGATGACGAATTGCGTGTTCCCAACAAGACATGGACTGCCAAGTATTTCTTTACATAAATTAATGGTAAAGCCGTGTGCTTAATGTGTGGTACACAGGTTGCTGTGTTTAAAGAATATCATTTTAATCGACACTACACGAAGAAACACGAGGGAAAATACCGGAATGTGTCTGATGAAGCGCGCGCAAGGGAGGCCGATGCGTTGATGGTAAAACTGCAAACCCAACAAGGACTTTTTGCCATATTTCACACCCCCAGAGATGCAGCTGTCAGGGCAAGTTTCGTCATTTCTCACAAAAGCGCCAGAAAAAGTAAGGCGTTTTCTGACGGAGAGTTTATTAAGGAGTGCTCATTGGACTTTGTTGCACTGTATGCCCGGAGACATGGACTGTTTTTCGCTAACTTTGGATGAGAGCTGCGATGTACGTGACACCGCCCAGCTGCTCTTCTTCTTACGTGGGATAACTACAGACTTTCAAATCACGGAGTAGCTGGCAGCCATGCAGTCAATTAAAGAGACAACCACAGGTAATGACTTGTTCACATAGGTAAATGCGTATTTGGACATCTTAGGACTGAAATGGGACAAGCTGGCAGGTGTGACAATCCAATCCACTTTATTTATATAGCACATTTAAACAACAAATGTTTCCAAAGTGCTGCACAACAATATTAAAAACAATATTCAAATATTATAGTTAGCTCCACCAATGACTGAATAAAAAGAAAAAACAATTACATATAAAACCAATATAAAAAAAAATATAAAATAAATATGATTAAAAACTATTTTTAACAACAGATGGTTGTCCAAATCTGACGGGGAAAAATGTTGGATAATGCAGGACAAAGTGACCATCAAAAGCAATCTGCTTTTGTATAAAGTTAAGTTAGGTTAAATTAAATTATTATTATTATTATTAATTATTATTATTATTATCATCATTATTATTTATCTTACGGTATATCAAAAATAATATTGAGCAAAATTTAATTGAAATATTGTCGTGTGGCCCTCCAGCAGTGCTCGGGTTGCTTATGCGGCCCCCGGTGAAAATTAATTGCCCACCCCTGATCTAGAACAATGTTTCTCTAACTGTGGGGGCTCCATCTTGTGGTACGCCAAATAATTGCTTAGTTCAGGGGTTCCGAAACTTCAGGCCGTGGATTGTCCTAAATTAGTTTTTAGAACATGAAATATGAAATAAAGCAGCAGCATTACCACCTCATGTTTAAGGTCAACAGCAGTTTATTTTGCACATGTGTATTACATGGGTATATGGTGTACAGACTCCATATACAGGTACTAATTCAGACAACCTTCCCAACTCATGGTCTGATTGATCAAAAAACAACACAGAAAGTTAAAATATGTGGTACAAAAACACACACGTTTCCCACTGAACTATTATGTATATTTAAAAAAATATATATATGTACCATACACAATTCAAAAAAATACCCATTTAACCCATGCTAAATATTCTCCACACATCGACATGTCTGACGCATTTTAGTTACTTGAGGGATATCTGTAGAAAATGGATGGATGAATGGATATTTCTGGTTGGCAAGTAAACAATGTAGGAGTGGTTCACATACTTTTAATATTCAATATTTTATCGTTGTCATGTTGTAGTGATGGGAGTGTCAACATGTTGCTGTTCAGTCTGTTAGCTAAGCTTGTTCAAATAATGCTTTAACAAACTGATGTGTCTCTCTGACCTTATACTGACAATATTGTAAATCCTACATCTTTTATTTTTGTACAAGATGATCATTGTTACGTGAAGTGTCACAAAAAAAGTGTCCGCGTGTGTGCGTGATGTGCACGTACAGGTCTACATGACAGCACATTGATGAGTTTATGGATGTGAATTTTTGTCTTTATTACAAAAGCTTTTCTTTGACACTGAAATTATGTAACTAAATTGTGTGCTTAATTCAGTGTAAAAAAAATTCAGTGTTTAAAAAATTCAGTGTTGAAAAAGTCAGTGCTGAAAAATTATGTGTATAAAAATACAGTGTAAAAAATTCAGTGTAAAAAATTTCAGTGTAGAAAAATATGCTGCTTTAAAAAGCAAGACTCATGATAAATTAAGACTGAAGCAATCAATGCTGTCTCAAAACCAGCCAATGAGGTGGCAAGTTTGAAGTCACGTGACACAGGTCTTGCAAAAAACAAATCAGTTAACTGAGCTACCTGGGCATATTAGAACATAATTAACATTTCAATGCAGCCCGCTGTATATTTTCAAACTATAGAAATGTGCTTCGTCTACTTCATGCAGACGAAGCACGAACAGAGTGGGCTTGTTTACGGAGCAGCGAGTGTCAGAAGAAGTCAGAGTTCTACAGCAAAGTTCTGCAGAACAGTGATATTATATCGAATATGTGGATGTTTTTTACACTTGGAGGTTGTGATTCGCTGTGTTTGTTGCATCTTTGTTGTTCTTGCTCGATTATAAAAGATGTCGATCAAGGAGGTGGTCTGCATTAGAGGAGTAACGTTTACATAGTGTCAATATTCAGTGATTTATTCTTCATAGTTACTATTGTAAATCCCACATGATGTATTTCCATGTACATTCTGAGTGTCTTTTCAGTAAAAAAAAAAAAGACCATCTCAAAAAATAATGAACTTTAGATTGTTTTACTGAATTATATGACAGTCAGAATGTACATAAAATTAGACTAACCATACGTCCTCTTTTCCCCGGACATGTCCTCTTTTGCGGGGCTTTTGCGCTTCCTGTCCGGACGGGGTTTTTTAAATGCCTCAAATGTTCGGTATTTTGAGTTAGGGTTGCGTGTATTTTCAATGTACGTCCAGGGTTAAGAAGGGGTTAAAAACAAAACAAATTGTGAAGGTGTGGCACGCAGCAACATTCGCGAGGGAGGGGCAGAGACAGAGAGCGAGACAGTCGAGAGACAGACAGAACACAAGAGAGAAGCCGAAACCTAAATGCAACTTCACGGATTATTTGCGGGAAAAGTATCTGTGTTTTGGTCCTGGCCGTGACACATGGGAAGCAGAATGCACTGTGTGCAAAGCAGGAACGTATATATCTGTGGCAAATAAATGGGCCAACGATCTACAAGCCCATATCGACACTACAAAGCACAAAACAGCTGTGCAGGGCGAGAGCTCGTCTGCTGTTTTTTGTTTAAATTTAATTAACTTTTTTTGAGGCTAGATTTGAGAAACACCTTGCGGTGCAGCTTGAACACATCATCAGTAAAGAACCGAGGTTCATTGGGTGTTTCGGGTCTTTGATCTCTATACATCCTCGCCATGGGCGACCCAACCGGGGCTGATCAGGCCCCGGCTTGTGTCCAAGCAGCGAACTACTCCATCCGTCTCCCCTCTTGATCCACAACCACCTTGAGGCTTTCTCAGCAGCCTCACTGATATTTCTGGTGGCTTTTCTCTCCAGCAACCCTCTGATTCCAAGAAGTCTGAATGCTTGATGCACAGATTGCCCTAGAAAGCCCCTGCAGCCCACTTCTATAGGCTCACAGCGGGTAATCCAGCCGCTCTCTCTGCATGTCTCGACCAGCTCAAGGTATTTGGCCTTCTTTTGCTCATGGGCCTCCTCCATCCGATCTTCCCAGGGGACTGTAAGTTCCAGCAGCACAACATGCTTCATTGAGTCAGAAGTTAAGACAAGGTCTGGCCTCAGCGATGTCCTTGCTATGCGCTCTGGAAACATCAGCTGTCTGCCGAGATCCACCTGAAGCTGCCAGTCACGGGCTGTGGCTAGCAGTCCGGTTGGGGCCTTACGTCCAGCCTGTGGTTTGTCCCCTGCCTTGACGAAGGAGATGTTGTGCCTGACTGGGAGCTGGTGTTTGCTCTGCTGGATTCCAGTGCCAATGGTGTCTGCTACTGCCTTCAGTACCTGGCCGTGGCGCCATGTGTACCTCCCCTCTCCCAGGGTTTTAGGGCAGCAGCTCAGGATGTGCTCCAGGGAACCCCGTGCCTTGCACAGTGGACATTCAGGTGTTTCTACTAGCCCCCAGCAATGAAGATTAGATGGACTTGGGAGGACATCATACACTGACTGGATCAGGAACTTGAGTCTTGCTGGTTCTGACTTCCAAAGTTCTGTCCAGGTGTATTTATGTCTAGATTATATACAAGAGGTTATTTTGAATATGTTTACCTCTGCAAATCATTTTGGATGGATGTATGCCCAGGTAGCCCAGTTAACTGCTCTTTTATGCTGTTTTGCAAAACCCGTGTCACGTGACTTCTAACTTGACAGCTCATTGGCTCGTTCTGAAACAGGATCGATTGTTTCAGTCTTATTTTCCAGGAAGTGAGTCTTGCTTTTTGAAACAGCAAATTTTTCGACACTGGATTTTTCCGCATTGATTTTATTTACACTGAATTTTTTTACACTGATTTTTTTACATACAATTTTTATACCATCTATCCATCCATTTTCTACCGCTTATTCCCTTCATGAATTTTAAAACACAGATTGTTTTTAATTAAATTGTCAGCATAATTTGATGTAAAAAAAATCAGTTCACAAAATTCAAACGCAAAAACATCAGTTCCATAAATTCAGTGTCAAAAAAAAGTTTTCGTAATAAAGACACAAATTAAACTCTATAAGAGTTACCCCGAAAATCGGGCTTTATCGCTGGTTGTACTGAATTTTTATATGTTTGGCAAACTTCCTTCTTCAATTTGGTATTACATTTATATGCATACTTAAATCATTGTGATCACCGTTCCGTGTGAAAGCATCTGTTGATCTCACACACACACACTGACAGTTGAGCACAATGACACAATGAGTTGAAATAACAGAAATTGGTCTTCTTTTTGAATTATAACCAGGGCCCTTTCTAGGAATTATGGTCCCCCTGAAAGAATATTGGTGTGGGCCCCTCTACTTCATTCATTGCCACCTTCAATTTCCTTGTTTTTGATAGTGCCTGGTGTAATACACCTAATTTGTTTTCTTTCTTACGATTCCCCACTTAACAAGTCAAAGTATTGATATGTAAGTTATGTATTATTATTTGTCTTATCCTCATTTCTATAATTTACAACACTTTATCATTATTACCACATTATATTACTGATTGCAAATACGTTTTCAAAAAATCACTCAACAAATAGGTAATGGGTATTTTATTTTAATTAACAATTAAGTACTGATATGATAAAAAAAAAAGGTAATGGGCATTTTATTTTAATTAACAGTCAAGTACTGATATGCAAAAAAAAAAAAAGTGTCCTGGTTTAAGATAATCCACAGGTAAATATGCAGCATTTAACTTAAATGCGTTCTTGGGGTCGCATAGCTGCTATGGTTGTGTACTTACGGATTCTAAAGCGGCAAAAATACAAAAACTAAGACGATCCAGACCGAGCTCCTTCTCTGTTATGATCCCTCATGACTATTGTTGTTTTGGTCAACTTCCTGTGTTTCGAATTACTTTCTCTCCTGATAATCTTGTTTTGTCAGTATTTCTTGTTTGGTCTCTGTGTTTTAAAGCACCTTTATTTCTGTTCAATGCCTTACCAGCACACCTGATGCGCATTGTTAATTAGTTCTATTTAGTTTTCCCTGGTTACCTCCTTCAGTGCTGGATCATTTTACTCTGTGGACTGTTGCTTGGTGTGCTGTATTTGTTTGTTCCCTGCCTCCTGTGGCAATTAAATCTAAGTTTACTTGCATTACGCCTGCCGTTCTCTGCATCCTTGGGGTCACCCTGCAAGCAACGCTCACCGTACCGCGACATAATTATCCAGCCAGTGAGTAAAAAAGCCAAAGTGTTTTCACACACTGGACTGCAATGGCGGCTTGTTGATTTCACGTCAGTCTGCTTCTTTCCTGGCATCCACCATAGTTTGTTTGATGACTGATGGCGCGTGGCGATGACGTCACAGATGGGAGACAAACTCATGCTGTATTTATTTACAAAACCCGTTTCCATATGAGTTGGGAAATTGTGTTAGATGTAAATATAAACGGAATACAATGATTTGCAAATCCTTTTCAACCCATATTCAATTGAATGCACTACAAAGACAAGATATTTGATGTTCAAACTCTTTTTTTTTTTTTTTTATGCAAATAATAAATAACTTAGAATTTCATGGCTGCAACACATGCCAAAGTAGTTGGGAAAGGGCATGTTCACCACTGTGTTACATGGCCTTTCCTTTTAACAACACTCAGTAAACGTTTGGGAACTGAGGAGACACATTTTTAAGCTTCTCAGGTGGAATTCTTTCCCATTCTTGCTTGATGTACAGCTTAAGTTGTTCAACAGTCCGGGAGTCTCCGTTGTGGTATTTTAGGCTTCATAATGCGCCACACATTTTCAATGGGAGACAGGTCTGGACTACAGGCAGGCCAGTCTAGTACCCGCGCTCTTTTACTATGAAGCCACGTTGATGTAACACGTGGCTTGGCATTGTCTAGCTGAAATAAGCAGGGGCGTCCATGGTAAAGTTGCTTGGATGGCAACATATGTTGCTCCAAAACCTGTATGTACCTTTCAGCATTAATGGCACTGTCACAGATGTGTAAGTTACCCATGTCTTGGGCACTAATACACCCCCATACCATCACAGATGCTGGCTTTTACGCTTTGCGCGACGTCCACAGTTTCCAAAAACAATTTGAAATGTGGACTCTTCAGACCACAGAACACTTTTCCACTTTGTATCAGTCCATCTTAGATGAGCTCAGGCCCAGCGAAGCCGACGGCGTTTCTGGGTGTTGTTGATAAACGGTTTTCACCTTGCATATGAGAGTTTTAACTTGCACTTACAGATGTAGCGACCAACTGTAGTTACTGACAGTGGGTTTCTGAAGTGTTCCTGAGCCCATGTGGTGATATCCTTTACACACCGATGTCGCTTGTTGATGCAGTACAGCCTGAGGAATCGAAGGTCACGGGCTTAGCTGCTTACGTGCAGTGATTTCTCCAGATTCTCTGAACCCTTTGATGATATTACGGACCGTAGATGGTGAAATCCCTAAATTCCTTGTAATAGCTGGCTGAGAAAGGTTTTTCTTAAACTGTTCAACAATTTGCTCACGCATTTGTTGACAAAGTGGTGACCCTCGCTCCATCCTTGTTTGTGAATGACTGAGCATTTCATGGAATCTACTTTTATACCCAATCATGGCACCCACCTGTTCCCAATTTGCCTGTTCACCTGTGGGATGTTCCAAATAAGTGTTTGATGAGCATTCCTCAACTTTATCAGTATTTATTGCCACCTTTCCCAACTTCTTTGTCTCGTGTTGCTGGCATCAAATTCTAAAGTTAATGATTATTTGCAAAAAAAAAAAATGTTTATCAGTTTGAACATCAAATATGTTGTCTTTGTAGCATATTCAACTGAATATGGGTTGAAAATGATTTGCAAATCATTGTATTCCGTTTATATTTACATCTAACACAATTTCCCAACTCATATGGAAACGGGGTTTGTATTTAAAAGTGCTAAAAACAACTTTATATAAAGACTGCCATTTTTAAAGCCAATGGTTTCTTTTCCATTAACAATAAAATATATTAAGTGCCTTTTAAAACAATGTTAGATCAATATATAGCTTCTGGAAGGCCAACTAGCACAGCACAGATATACTTGGATTTTAGGAATATACCGTAATTTCCGGACTATAAGCCACTACTTTTTTCCCACTCTTTGAAGCTTGCGGATTATAAAATGGAGCAACTAATTGATGGATTTTTCTTCGCTGGCGACCACATAAATGGCGACAATAAAAATTATTTTATGAAAAAAACCCAGCACAAACACAGAGCAGGTGTTGTATTGTTTGTGCTATGGCACCATCTTTTGGAGGAGTTCGCTCACTGCAGGTGCTGCAGTGTCCTTCAATTTACCGGCAGTGCTTTTTTTTCTTTTTTTCAACCAGCGTGCCTTTCGGTCTCCTAGCCATCCATAGCGTTTTACTTGTAAAGTTTCTTCATTCATGACTCCAAGCAACTATTTTAAGTTTTACAGTATAACTAAAACTGTTTATACTTACTAAACTGTCCCATGTGTGATGTCTGTAGGAGAGTTTTCATGCATTTTTTACGTGCTATCGTAATGTAATGATTCCAGCGTAGTTATCATTACCTAATATGCTAACATTAGCTAATATGCTAACACGTTTACAAGCATCTGTGTTAGTGTCTGCTTCCTCACGATGCTGCTACTCTTTGCCTCTTGCTCTGAAGACAGCAAGATCTTGACTCGGTGAAAGAAACAACGTGAGTATGGCTCCCTGCTCTTCGTGCACCGTTCTCATGGATAGCTTGGCCCTACGAGAGGACAGTGTCCACAAGTTAGAGAAGAATAAATTAGCAGGCTGACAAGCTCAGTTTGTATTAGCCCTAAGCGGCCTACAAGCCACGGTGAACGGGGTTGAGACGCATAATAGATTTAGCCCTTTAGCTAGTCCTACATCCCAGTCTACCGTACACCACACCTCAGTCATAGGAGACTCCACCCGGAACATACAGCTTCGTAAACCAACCACAATTATGTGTATTCTCGGGGCCAGAGCACCCGGCATTGAAGCTAGTCTTAGGGAGCTGACTCGCAACAGGTCTAGTAAATACGTACGACAGGCTAATCGCACACCTAGCTATGCAAACATAATTGTACACATTGGCTGCAATGATACTAGGATGACAGTGTCACAGATTAAAAGAGGAACATAGCTCGGACTTGTAATCTCGCTAGAAAGATGTCTTGGCATTGAGTACTTGGCAATGATGAGAGGTACAGCAGATTAGTCTCACTTAACAAGTTGCTGGCTAGTTTTTGTAGAGAACAGAGACTAACTTTTATTGATAATTGGCCCTCTTTCTGCGGCAAACCAGGCTTGTTGAGAAGGGTCAGCCTTCACCCTAACCGGGAAGGCACCATCCCAAAAATATAGATTATTGTTTGAGTCACACTTAACTAGAGCAAGCTCGGACACAAGCTATTACCACTTCCTGGGAAACTTATCAAGGAGATGTTAGTTTTATTAGGACTATCAGTGCTAAATAATTTAGTGGTTGTGGTTTATACCTCAGTGCGCTCTATTGTCCGGAAAATAGTCCGAAAATTACAGTTAATCTATCTATCGATGCTTGAGGACAATAACAATAAGCTGCATGTTCCAAATTGTCCCAGAGCTGCACTTTGGACACTTGGTTTATATATTACACCAAGAAAGGTGTAGTGTTACTAAATGATGGAAAAAGGTCTGCTTGGTCCTTCCTTGACAGCCTGTGCCCAGAGATGCCACACCATTGTTATGATCCGCTGCCCGGATCATAGTTTTACGTTCAAGTCACATGTGTTTTCAGCACCTTGTTTGGTTTCTGTTGCCATGACGGCAGATTGTGATCACGTGCCTCTGGTTAGCGTTTGGGACGCGCACCTGTTGCCCAAGCGCTAATCAGAGGGCTATTTAGTCTTCGCCCGGGCAGCACTCTGCCTGGCTTCCTAATTTGCTTTCACGCAACAGCTAACGACCACTTTTGATTCCTGCTAGTTTTCAGGCTATGCTATTTTGCTTGCTAGCTCCCACGCTAGTCGTTTTTGTTTTTTCCTGTCCGATTTAGTTCCTGAATAAATCATTTTCCTACCTGCAAGCTGTGTCCGAGCCCGTCTGCATCCTTGGGAGAACACCTCGCACCACGATGCGACCAGGTCGTTACAGTAGGAAGCCAGCAAGAAGTTCTCCCGCAGCGAGCACGTCGGAGGAGATGGACGAAGGTGCGTGGATGGTGTTGCGAGCAATGGAGGCGGAGACTCTCCGCTATTCCCCCTCGGAGCGCCAGGACCTGATCTGGGGTCCTAACGGAAAGTTGGTCCCAATCCACTCCGTTTGGCCCGAGGACATCGCCACACCCCCGCACCACCGGACGCGTCAGCGAAGACGGAAGCCGCCAACGAGGTCTTCACTTCGCTGCAAAGACGCGCCACTCCCACAGACTCCTCCACCACCACACAGTAAGCAACATTCAGCCCAAGATTCCCCTCCTCAGATGTTTGGCAACCCAATTGACCATTTCGCCAAACATTTCACCGATTGGGCTGTCAGTCAGCTGGAGACCCACACGGATGACGTCATCCCGCCCACTGTGGATGACGTCAGAGACGAATAATTTTTTTTTAATTCTTCTGCTCCTTTTTATCAGCCACCTCCTAAGGACTTTAATTCTAAGATAAAACATTATCAGGACATTTTTTTAAGGACTAAATCTAGTCAGTCCCAGTCTCAAGTGGGGGGTGACAAGAGACATTTTGGACAATTTAGAGGAGAGGATTCAGCCCTCCCCCGGACCTCCCTCCACCCACCCTTGAAGACGGTTCCAATCCGCAAGGAGCGCGTCTGGGATCCGCTTTTTGAGGGGGAGGATAGTACTGGGAGCTGTGCGATTGGGGTGGCACAACGGCGTGCTAAGCCGCAACCTCCTGCTCGGCCACCGCCCCAGTCCGACGGCCTGCTAAGCCGCAACCGCCAGCTAGGCCACCTGCACCTAAGCTAGCGCCAAGGCTAAGGCTAGCACCAGCTCCACCACAGGTACCAGTACCTGCACCTCGACTGGTTCTCACACCAGTACCTGCACCTCGGCTGGTTCCCACACCAGTACCTGCACCTCGGCTGGTTCCCACACCAGTACCTGCACCTCGGCTGGTTCCCACACCAGTACCGGCACCTCGGCTGGTTCCCGCACCAGTACCTGCTCCACGGCTGGTCCCCGCACCAGTACCTGCACCACAACTGGTCCTCGCACCAGTACCTGCACCACGACTGGTTCTCGCACCAGTACCTGCACCACGACTGGTTCTCGCACCAGTACCTGCACCACGACTGGTTCTCGCACCAGTACCTGCACCACGACTGTTTCTCGCACCAGTACCTGCACCACGGCTGGTTCTCGCACCAGTACCTGCACCACGGCTGGTTCTCGCACCAGTACCTGCACCACGGCTGGTTCTCGCACCAGCACCTGTACCACGACTGGTTCTCGCACCAGCGACTCCGGCTGCCACGACAGCGACTCCTGCTGCCACGACAGCGACTCCGGCTGCCACGACAGCGACTCCGGCTGCCACGACAGCGACTCCGGCTGCCACGACAGCGACTCCCACCGCTTCCACGGCGACATCTCAGCGACCTCGAGTGGTCCGGCGGCGCAAGCGGAAAGCAGGTCCCCGCATGCAGCCCTCGAGGACTCAGAGGCTGCTGAGATTCTGGCGCCACTCACGCCCACCTTCTCGGCGGCCACGAATGTGGCCTTACCGTGGTCGCCCGCCTCGCCCGCCTCGCCAGCGGCGGCGGCGTTCCATTCGCCGCCGCCACCTGACCCTTCCCCGGTGGATTCGGGGACACGTGGCCTGGCGACCCACCACCAAGTCACCCCCCCGCCCGCCCTTGACTCGTGAACTTTTTGCTTGTTTTTTTTTGTTTTTTTTCGGGTTCCAGTTGTTTTTTTTGTTTTCAAGGGACATCTGGAATCTGTCCTTTTAGGGGGGGGTACTGTTATGATCCGCTGCCCGGATCATAGTTTTACGTTCAAGTCACATGTGTTTTCAGCACCTTGTTTGGTTTCTGTTGCCATGACGGCAGATTGTGATCACCTGCCTCTGGTTAGCGTTTGGGACGCGCACCTGTTGCCCAAGCGCTAATCAGAGGGCTATTTAGTCTTCGCCCGGGCAGCACTCTGCCTGGCTTCCTAATTTGCTTTCACGCAACAGCTAACGACCACTTTTGATTCCTGCTAGTTTTCAGGCTATGCTATTTTGCTTGCTAGCTCCCACGCTAGTCGTTTTTGTTTTTTCCTGTCCGATTTAGTTCCTGAATAAATCATTTTCCTACCTGCAAGCTGTGTCCGAGCCCGTCTGCATCCTTGGGAGAACACCTCGCACCACGATGCGACCAGGTCGTTACAACCATCCCATTTTAATTGTCGGCTGAGAGTATGAGGAGTATTTATTCAAGTAGATTTCATTTTCAGAAGCAGCAGTACAATGCAGTGATACAATAGCTTTTGTAGATGTGAACAAATGGCAAATATTTGTTGTGTTGTGTGCTGTTTTGGCAGTATTTGCAAATTGTTATGCATGAGAATGAATTAAAAGAATGAGCACAGTGCTGGCTGTGTGTTGACTTACACTGTAAACCAAAAAATAATAATAAATCAAAATAAACTGTACACTGATTACTCTAAGTTATATCCTAGGTTAATTTTGACAATATTGTCCCTCAAGAAAATATAGTAAAATGGTTGCTTAAATGTGAGAGGGGTACCTGACTTTGGTAGGAGACCAATGACATTTTATTATTATTTTTGGCCTGTAATGACTTGAGCATAGGGGCAAGCTGATGACCAATAGTATACTATAGTGAATGAAAATTTCAACCTTACCCCTAACCTAAATAATAAATATAAATCGTTTGAGGTGCTTACTATGAGGTCTGTCACACCGCTACCTCTCGACCTGGCTGTTATCTACCGCCCCCCTGGGCCCTATTCGGACTTTATCAGTGAATTCTCAGAGTTCGTTGCTGATCTAGTGACGCACGCCGACAATATAATCATAATGGGGGACTTTAATATCCATATGAATACCCCATCGGACCCTCAGTGCGTGGCGCTCCAAACCATAATTGATAGCTGTGGTCTTACACAAATAATACATGAACCCACGCATCGCAACGGTAATACAATAGATCTAGTGCTTGTCAGGGGTGTCACCACCTCCAAAGTTATGATACTTCCATATACTAAAGTAATGTCCGATCATTACCTTATAAAATTTGAAGTTTTGACTCTTTGTCAACAAGCTAATAATAATAATAACTGCTATAGCGGCCGCAACATTAATGCTGCCACAACGATGACTCTTGCTGACCTACTGCCTTCGGTAATAGCACCATTCCCAAATTATGTCGGCTCTATTGATAAACTCACTAACAACTTTGACGATGCCTTGCGCGAAATTATTGATAGTATAGCACCGCTAAAGCAAAAAAGGGCCCCTAAAAGGCGCACCCCATGGTGTACAGAAGAAATTAGAGCTCATAAATTATCATGTAGAAAACTGGAACGCAAATGGCGCGCGACTAAACTTGAGGTTTTCCATCAAGCATGGAGTGATAGTTTAATAACTTATAAACGCATGCTTACCTTAGCTAAAGCTAAATACTACTCAAATCTCATCCGCCTCAACAAAAACGATCCTAAATTTCTGTTTAGTACAGTAGCATCGCTAACCCAACAAGGGACTCCTCCCAGTAGCTCCACCCACTCGGCAGATGATTTTATGAATTTCTTTAATAAGAAAATTGAACTCATTAGAAAGGAGATTAAAGACAACGCATCCCAGCTACAACTGGGCTCTATTAACACAAATACGACTGTATATACGACGGACACTGCCCTCCAAAATAGTCTCTCTATTTTTGATGAAATAACATTAGAGGAATTATTACAGCGTGTAAGTGGGATAAAACAAACAACATGTTTACTTGACCCACTTCCTGGGAAACTTATCAAGGAACTGTTTGTATTATTAGGTCCATCAGTGTTAAATATTATAAACTTATCACTTTCCTCCGGCACTGTTCCCCTAGCATTCAAAAAAGCGGTTATTCATCCTCTGCTCAAAAGACCTAACCTCGATCCTGACCTCATGGTAAACTACCGACCGGTCTCCCACCTTCCGTTTATTTCCAAAATTCTCGAAAAAACTGTTGCACAGCAGCTAAATGAACACTTAGTGACTAACAATCTCTGTGAACCTTTTCAATCCGGTTTCAGGGCAAATCACTCTACGGAGACAGCCCTCGCAAAAATGACTAATGATCTATTGCTAACGATGGATTCTGATGCGTCATCTATGTTGCTGCTTCTTGATCTTAGCGCCGCTTTCGATACCGTCGATCATAATATTTTATTAGAGCGTATCAAAACACGTATTGGTATGTCAGACTTAGCCTTGTCTTGGTTTAACTCTTATCTTACTGACAGGATGCAGTGCGTCTCCCATAACAATGTGACCTCGGACTATGTCAAGGTAACGTGCGGAGTTCCCCAGGGTTCGGTTCTTGGCCCTGCACTCTTTAGTATTTACATGCTGCCGCTGGGTGACATCATACGCAAGTACGGTGTTAGCTTTCACTGTTATGCTGATGACACTCAACTCTACATGCCCCTAAAGCTGACCAACACGCCGGACTGTAGTCAGCTGGAGGCGTGTCTTAATGAAATTAAACAATGGATGTCCGCTAACTTTTTGCAACTCAACGCTAAGAAAACGGAAATGCTGATTATCGGTCCTGCTAGACACCAACATCTATTTAATAATACCACCTTAACATTTGACAACCAAACAATTAAACAAGGAGACTCGGTAAAGAATCTGGGTATTATCTTCGACCCAACTCTCTCGTTTGAGTCACACATTAAGAGTGTTACTAAAACGGCCTTCTTTCATCTCCGTAATATCGCTAAAATTCGTTCCATCTTGTCCACTAGCGACGCTGAGATCATTATTCATGCGTTCGTTGCGTCTCGTCTCGATTACTGTAATGTATTATTTTCGGGCCTCCCTATGTCTAGCATTAAAAGATTACAGTTGGTACAAAATGCGGCTGCAAGGCTTTTGACAAAAACAAGAAAGTTTGATCATATTACGCCTATACTGGCTCACTTGCACTGGCTTCCTGTGCACTTAAGATGCGACTTTAAGGTTTTACTACTTACGTATAAAATATTACACGGTTTAGCTCCAGCCTATCTCGCCGATTGTATTGTACCATATGTCCGGACAAGAAATCTGCGTTCAAAGAACTCCGGCTTATTAGTGATTCCCAGAGCCAAAAAAAAGTCTGCGGGCTATAGAGCGTTTTCTATTCGGGCTCCAGTACTCTGGAATGCCCTCCCGGTAACAGTTAGAGATGCTACCTCAGTAGAAGCATTTAAGTCCCATCTTAAAACTCATTTGTATAATCTAGCCTTTAAATAGACCCCCCCTTTTTTAGACCAGTTGATCTGCCGTTTCTTTTCTTCTCTCCTCTTCTCCCCTGTCCCTTGCGAGGGGGAGTTGCATAGGTCCGGTGGCCATGGATGAAGTGCTGGCTGTCCAGAGCCGGGACCCCGGGTGGACCACTAGCCTGTGCATCGGTTGGGGACATCTCTGCGCTGCTGACCCGTCTCCGCTCGGGATGGTTTCCTGTTGGCCCCGCTGTGGACTGGACTCCCGCTGATGTGTTGGATCCACTGTGGACTGGACTTTCACAATGTTATGTCAGACCCACTCGACATCCGTTGCTTTCGGTCTCCCCTAGAGGGGGGGGGTTACCCACATATGCGGTCCTCTCCAAGGTTTCTCATAGTCATTCACCGACGTCCCACTGGGGTGAGTTTTTCCTTGCCCGTATGTGGGCTCTGTACCGAGGATGTCGTTGTGGCTTGTACAGCCCTTTGAGACACTTGTGATTTAGGGCTATATAAATAAACATTGATTGATTGATTGATAGTGCTAACATGTGTGAGATGGCATTTAATACCTGCAAGTGTACATTGTATGTTGTAAAGATACAACCAAGGACATACATAGAAAATTAGAAACTGATAATGAATAGTTCTATTTAACTGGATATGATATCAAGTGTTTTGTAGTGAATGTAAACTGAAGAGCACTTATACTTGGCATGCACTTCTGTGGGAAGGACAATCATGCTTGAAATGCAGCAATGGTCACTAGTACATTTGGCGTGTCACTGACTATAACAGTTGTTATGCCAAAGATTTGTGCACCAACAGTGTTATACTTTTTCTTAGGAGTGGGTGAGATCCCAATGATCTAAAATGTAATTTGCCACCTCAAATTTCCAACCCTAATACTGAAACCCTTTTTGAATGATTCAACCTCATGCAATTGTATTATTCATATGAAAACACTAATAGACCCTCCGAGCATTGCACTACAGTCTATAATCCACAGTTGTGGTCTTACACAGATAATACATGAAGCCCTCGCATCGCAACGGTAATACGATAGAACTAGTCCTAGTCCGGGGTGTTACCGCCTCTGAAGTTTTGGTACTACACCTAAGTAATGTCTGATCACTACCTCATAAAATGTGTACTTCTGTCCCCTTGTCAACGTTCTGTTAATAAACAATGCTTTAGCAGCCGTAACATTAATGCTGCTACAAATACGACTCTTTCGGACCTACTTCCCTCGGTGCCACCGTTTGCAATTATGTGGACTCTGTACATAGCCTCAACATCGACTAAAATGATGCCTTGCACAACGCCATTGATAGTATAGGACAGTTAAAAGATTTTTAAAAATGCCCCTAAGTATCCCTTGGTTCACAGGAGATACCAGATCTCTTAAACAATCATATAGAAAACTGTGAAGCAAATGGCATGTGACTCAATTAGAGGTACTTCGTCTGGCATGGAGTGATAGTTTAATTACTTATAAACATGCTTTTGCCTTAGCTTAAACTAATTATTACTCCAATCTCATCCGCCTCACTAAAAATTATCCTAAATATTTGTTTTACACAGTAGCATCTTCGCATGCATTTTTTTACCTAGGAAATATAACTCATTACAAAGGAGATTAAAGACACCACGTCCCAGCTCCAACTGGGTTCTATAAACCCAGATAGGAATGTATGAATTACGGCAAATGCTCTACAAAATATTCCTGATGCTTGGTTGTTATCATTCCGTTCTCATCCAGAAAGTAGACCTTGGGTTAGGTATATTCAATCATTGATGGTGAAAAATAAATGTTTTATTGTTGTTTTGCTTCTTCTGTTGGGTGATGTTCAACCAAATCCTGGTCCAGTTCTTAAGTGCTTGAGTATCCCTTTGTCACGGCGCAAGCGCAGTCCCGCATGCCTTCTGCTGCGAGCAAGGTCGGCGCCTCCTTTGCTCGCTCTTCCCGCATCACGGCCACACCCCTGCTCGACTGCAAGCGATCTGTAATCAGCACACCTGGGACTAATGAGGACAGGCAGCATAAAGGCCAGCGGACCCGAAGATCCAGCGCCGGAACATAGTTCTCAGTATACAGTAAGCTATCGCATCTCTGGCTCCCCTCCCATGTACTTGCTCTCTCTCTGTGTCTTCCCAGTTCCTGCGTTTTATGTCCTTTGTGTTTCCCGCAGTGCTTTCCCTGTCTCCCACGATCGAGCTGTGTGCCTCGACTTTCTGTTGGATTCCGGAGTGCCTCCCTCGATCCTCGACCACCTGCTTGGACACGGACCTTTTGATGCCTCACTATACCCCTCAGACAACCTGCCTGTCTCACGGATATTCGAGCCTGCTTTTCCCCTCCAGGACTTCCGCCTCTCGCTCAACACTCACGGTAACACACCACAGTTAATTCCACACATAGTCTCACACACACATGCACATTTGGATTGTTGTCACACTTCATTTTCTAGTTTAGTTATATCATTGATTGATTATTATATAAATATATGTATTGTAAATATATATAATAAATACATAGAGCTACTACGCCCCCTTGTGTCTGCGCCGTCTACTCCCTCCAAACATAACACCCTTTTGAATTTAAAACTAGATCACTTAAATGTCAGAACTCTACTTCCTAAACTTGATCTAGTAAAGATCTGAGCTAAATCTACTGATACTGACATATTTGTCTTGTCTGTAACGTGGCTTAAGGAATCCATCCATCCATCCATTTTCTACCGCTTGTCCCACGCGGGGTTGCGGGTGCTGCTGGAGACTATCCCAGCTGCACTCGGGCGGAAAGCCCGAGTCCCCACCTCATCACAGGGCCAACACAGACAGACTACGTTCACATACTAGGGTCAATTTGGTGTTGCCCTTCAACCTATCCCCAGGTGCATGTCTTTGGAGGTGGGAGGAAACCGGAGTACCCGGAGGGAACCCGTGCAGTCATGGGGAGAACATGCAAACTCCACACAGAAAGACCCCGAGCCTGGGAATCAAACCCAGGACTTTCGTATTGTGAGGCACACACAGTAACTCCTGTGACACAGTGCTTAAGAAAATGTTTATCTTACAGCTAATTAGCACCCCAACCCATCTAAGTCTGAGAAATCTTCTCTTCTTGATCTGTTTTTAACACAAGCTCCTCATAAATACTTGGATATTGGTATTTTTGCAAATGCTTTGAGTGACCACCGTGTTATTGTCATGGCTACTACACAAGCTAAGCTACCAAAAGTGTAGCCATAAATTATTCTTAAACATTTTTGTGAACAAGTTTTTCATCATGATTTATGGTTTTTTGATTGGTCCACGATCATTCATTTAAATTATGTTGAGTTGGCTTGGAAATATTTTCATGATGCGTTTATCAATATTATAAACAAACACAGTCCTTAACGTAAATTCAGAGTGATAGGTAAAACTATTATTTGGTTTTCTCCTGAGCTGTCCAGTCTGCTAAAAAACGGGAAGCTGCCTGGGCCAGGGCAAGAAATACCGAATCCCAGGCTGACTGGATGGTTTTTAGGCAGCTCCGAAATCGCTTTACCTGAATTTTATCTAGCTAAAACCACCAGTAGCTTAAATGTTCCCAATGCATTTTGATTTTATTTGATTTTATTTTTATTACGGATCCCCATTAGCTGGTTGCCACAACAACCCACTAGTCTTCCCGGGGTCCACAAACTCAATACAATTACAAGTAAAAGCATATAATTATAACTACACAATACTGAAACAAATAAAAATCCTCAACAATCAAACAAGCAAACAATTATAATCTCGGAATATTAATTACTATATAAATATAATACATAATACAAAACCAAACAAAAATCATCAACAAGCAAACTAATTTACAGACTCAGATAAAATATTGGTTTCCTTTTAAAAATCTGTTTACTTTCAATGCTGGTGAGAAATTGAGGCAGGTTATTCTAGAGCGATACAGCTCTATAAATAAAATATTTCCGCAATGCATTCTTCCTCGGACAAGGGAGTACAAAATTACCCTCACTAGACGCTCTGGTATTATGATTATGCATAGTGCTACTGTAAACTATTTGGGCCATGAGAAAAGCAGGAGTTTTACTACTGGTTACTGATTTGAACAATATTAGAGTATTAGCTGACAACCTGTTCTTCACTGTTAGCCAGGAAAGAGAAGCATGCATTTGGTTAACATTGGTTCTTAGTGAACAACCCAGAGCCAGCCGTGCTGCCCTACTCTGGACAATCTGGATCTTACTGATCTCACCACTTGCAGCAGACGCCCAGACTGTAGAACAATAGTCCAGATGACACAAGACTAAACTCTTAACAATCTGACAAAGAAGATGTCAATCAACAAAAGCAGCATATTTCCTGGAAATACCAACAGCCCTTCCCATCTTTGTAACTATATCACTGATATGATAGAGTGCAGTCCAGCATCACTCCAAGGAGCTTGGCACTTCTGACCTGTTGAACTGTTGAAATACCTAGCCTCAGATCCAACTTTGGGTCACAAGATAACCCTTGCCTAGTCCCCAATACAATACTTTTTGTGTTTGATATGTTAAGGACAAGTCTGTTACACACTGTCCAGTCATGCACAGCTTTTAGTTCCTCACTCAATAATACATTAAAGGCCTACTGAAATGATTTTTTAAAATTTAAACGGGGATAGCAGATCCATTCTATGTGTCATACTTGATCATTTTGCGATATTGCCATATTTTTGCTGACAGGATTTAGTATAGAACAACAACGATAAAGTTCGCAACTTTTAGTCTCTGATAAAAAAAAAGCCTTGCCCCTACCGGAAGTAGCGTGACGTAGTCAGTTGTTCACCTCCTCATATTTTCCTATTGTTTTCAACGCGGCTAGAGCGATTCGGACCGAGAAAGCGACGATTACCCCATTAATTTGAGCGAGGATGAAAGATTTGTGGATGAGGAACGTTAGAGTGACGGACTAGAATGCAGTGAAAGACTTACCTTTTTTCGCTCTGACCGTAACTTAGGTACAAGCTGGCTCATTGGATTCCACACTCTCTCCTTTTTCTATTGTGGATCACGGATTTGTATTTTAAACCACCTTGGATAATATATCCTCTTGAAAATGAGAGTCGAGAACGCGAAATGGACATTCACAGTGACTTTTATCTCCACGACAATACATCGGCAAAGCTCTTTAGCTACTGAGCTAAAGTGATAGCATCTGGCTCAAATGCAGATAGAAACAAAATAAATAAATCCCTGACTGGAAGGATTAACAGAAGATCAACAATACTATTAAACCATGTACATGTAACTACACGGTTAATAATTCTCAGCCTGGCAAAGCTTAACAATGCTGTTGCTAACAACGCTGAAGCTAACTTAGCAACTTAGCAACCGGACCTCACAGAGCTATGATAAAAACATTAGTGCTCCACCTACGCCAGCCAGCCCTCATCTGCTCATCAACACCCGTGCTCACCTGCGTTCCAGCGATCGACGGCGCGACGAAGGACTTCACCTGATCACAGATGCGGTTGGCGGCTAGCATCGGTTGGTGGCTAGCATCGGCTATCGCGTCTGCTATCCAAGTAAGTCCTCTTGTTGTGTTGCTACAGCTAGCCGCTAATACACCGATCCCACCTACAACTTTCTTCTTTGCAATCTCCATTGTTCATTAAACAAATTGCAAAAGATTCACCAACACAGATCTCCAAAATACTGTGGAATTATTAAATGAAAAGAGAGCTTTTTGTATTGGCCTCAATGGGGGAGCCATACCTCTGTTCTACTGGCTCCGTCACGCGCATACGTCATATCCAAAGGAGTTTTTCAACCAGAAGTTTAGCGGGAAATTTAAAATTGCACTTTATAAGTTAACCCGGTCGTATTGGCATGTGTTGCAATGTTAAGATTTCATCATTGATATATAAACTATCAGACTGCGTGGTCGGTAGTAGTGGGTTTCAGTAGGCCTTTAAGTACACTGCATGATGGTGCAGCATGATATAAGGTTGCATCATCAGCATAAAGAACCAATTTGGCACGCCCAGTAGCCCAATCATTGGTGAATATAGAAAAAAGTAAAGGTCCCAGGCAACTTCCCTGTGGAACACCACAATATAAACTTCCTGCTATTAGACAAGCTGCCATTAAAGGTCTACTGAAATGAATTTGTTTTTATTTAAACGGGAATAGCAGATCCATTCTATGTGTCATATTTGATCATTTCGCGATATTGCCATATTTTTGCTGAAAGGATTTAGTAGAGAAAATCGACGATAAAGTTCGCAACTTTTGCTCACTGATAAAAAAAACCTTGCCCCTACCGGAAGTAGCGTGACGTCACAAGCGGTAGTGCTGCTCACAATTCCCCGTTGTTTACAATGGAGCGAGAGATATTAGGAGCGAGAAAGTGACGATTACCCCATTAATTTGAGCGAGGATGAAAGATTTGTGGATGAGGAACGTTAGAGTGACGGACTAGAATGCAGTTCAAGAGATATCTTTTTTCGCTCTGACCGTAACTTAGGTACAAGCTGGCTCATTGGAATCCACACTCTCTCCTTTTTCTATTGTGGATCACGGATTTGTATTTTAAACCACCTCAGATACTGTATCCTCTTGAAAATGAGAGTCGAGAAGGCGAAATGGACATCAACAGAGACTTTTATCTCCACGACAATACATCGACGAAGCTCTTTAGCATGAGCTAACGTGATAGCATCTGTCTCAAATGCAGATAGAAACAAAATAAATAAATCCCTGACTGGAAGGATAGACAGAAGATCAACAATACTACTATCAGGAGACACCGAACCAAACACTGGACATGTAAATACACGGTTAATGTGTATTCGACGCCTGTCGAAGCCTAGCAATGCTGTTGCTAACGACGCTAACTTAACAACGGGACCTCGTCAGAGCTATGATAAAAACATTAGCGCTCCACCTACGCCAGCCAGCCCTCCTCTGCTCATCAACACCCGTGCTCACCTGCGTTCCAGCGATCGACGATGCGGTCGGCGGCCCGGAGACGTAGGAAGTCAAGGTGAGTTCGCCGCTAGCGTGTCTGCTATCCAACAAAGTCCTCCTTGTTGTGTTGCTACAGCCAGCCTCATACACCGCTCCCACCTACAACGTTCTTCTTTGCAGCCTCCATTGTTCATTAAACAAATTGCAAAAGATTCACCAACACAGATGTCCAGAATACTGTGGAATTTTGTCGAAGAAAACAGAGCTCTGTGTTTTGTGTCCAAAAGGGTCCAAACACTTCCGTGGACCTCGCGACGTCACGCGCATACGTCATCCTCCAAAGGCGTTTTGAACCGGAAGTTCCCCAGGAAATTTTAAATGGCACTTTATAAGTTAACCCGGCCGTATTGGCATGTGTTGCAATGTTAAGATTTCATCATTGATATATAAACTATCAGACTGCGTGGTCGGTAGTAGTGGGTTTCAGTAGGCCTTTAAGATACACCTGTTGTGATCTTGAGGACAAAGAACTCTGTATGCACATTAAAGCAGAAGTATTAAAACCATAACATTTAATTTTCTCAATTAAAAGAGAGTGGTCCATCACGTCAAAAGCAGCACTGAAATCTAACAGCACAGCCCCAACCAACATAGAAGTATCTATAGCATTAAGCCAATCGTCTGTCATTTGTATAAGAGCAGTGGACGTAGAGAGGCCCGTTCTATATGCATGTTGAGAATCAGTTGCTAGCCCATTTGATTGAAAATAAGCTTGAATTTCTGCATACACAGTGCATACTGCATACAGTATTTTACATAAACCAGGTAAAATGCTTATTGGTCTAGAATTGCCCTCATTAAAAGCCAATTTGGTATCCTAATGTCATACTTGCCAACCGTCCCAAATTTTCCGGGAGACTCTCGAATTTCAGCGCGTCTCCCAAAAATCTCCCGGGACAACCATTCTCCCGAATTGTTCCCAATTTCCAGCCGGACAACAGGCACGCCCCCTCCAGGTCCATGCGGACCTGAGTGAGGACAGCCTGTCGTCACGTCCGCTTTTTCTCCATATAAACAGCATGCCGGCCCAGTCACCTCATAACATCTACAGCTTTTGGAGAGTGCAAAACTGCGCACACAACAAGAAGGAGACGAAGCAGAAGAACGAAGAAAAGACAGTCATGGCGACGACGAGTTACAGAGAATAGAACGAGGATGGACAATTCAACCCTAAACTCACTCCTCTCCTGCAAATTAAATTTCACAGATGCTGCCCATACCTATGCTCCTTCAAAGGCTGTGCAACTGGCTGCAAAGTATTGCACTTTCAAATACAACAATGAGTAGAGGAGTGTTATGTGTGTGTATATGTGTAAATACATGAACACTGAAATTCAAGTATTTATTTTATTTATATATATATATATATATATATATATATATATATATATATATATATATATATATATATATATATATATATATATATATATATATATATATATATATATATATATATGTATATATATATATATATATATATATATATATATATATATATATAACAAAATAAAAAATATATATAGCTAGAATTCACTGAAAGTCAAGTATTTATTATATATATATATATATATATATATATATATATATATATATATATATATATATATATATATATATATATATATATATATATATATATATATATATACAAGCAGTCATTCTCAGTAACTTACTATCCAGGTTGTCTATACCAGCTACCTTGTTGTCCGGAAGAGAGTGTAGTAACCTCTCAATCTCACTGACTTCAACCTGATGAAAATTTAATTCACGCCCCTCATTATTCATTATAATATTCCTAATGAGGTCAGTTGATTTTTTGTTATTGGATATATGCATATCATGCCTTAATTGAGATACCTTGTCAACATAATAGTTATTAAAATGATTTGCAATGTCACATGGCTTAGTGAGTACCAACCCATTTGATTCCACAAAAGTGTAAAGACATTGTTCTTTCTGCCCATGATTTCATTCAAAACATTCCATAAGTTTTTGCTATCATATCTCACATCATATAACCTCCGTTTGTAATATTCCCTTGTTTTCAGTTTGTTTAACTTTGTGACCTGGTTTCTTAAGGAACAGTACTTATGCCTGTCATCAATTAAACCTGAGTTGACTGAGGCTTTCTTAGCCATGTCTCTTTCTGTCATTAAACTCCTAAGTCCATTATAAATCCATGGGGGAGACTTATTTTTGAATGAAAACTTTTTCAAAGGGGCCTGCTTGTCCACAACACTCATGTACATTAACATAAATAAATCCAGTGCGGACTGAGGGTCTTCCCCACAGCACACCTCGTTCCAATTTAAACAGGATATTTCATCAATATCTCTTATAAGGCCTTGTAAAAATAATATTCGCTTTAGGTTTAGGAATCCTTTTCTTTCTAGTGACTGCTATTATATTGTGGTCTGTAAAACCTACAGGAACCGAGACTGCCTTGTAGCATTGGTCAGGAACATTTGTATAAATATGATCAAGGCGACATCATACGCAAATACGGTGTTAGCTTTCACTGTTATGCTGATGACACCCAACTCTACATGCCCCTAAAGCTGACCAACACGCCTGATTGTAGTCAGCTGGAGGCGTGTCTTAATGAAATTAAACAATGGATGTCCGACAACTTTTTGCAACTCAGCGCCAAGAAAACGAAAATGCTGATTATCGGTCCTGCGAGACACCGACATCTATGTAATAATACCACCTTAACATTTGACAACCAAACCATTACACAAGGCGACTCGGTAAAGAATCTGGGTTTTATCTTCGACCCAACTCTCTCGTTTGAGTCACACATTAAGAGTGTTACTAAAAGGGCCTTCTTTCATCTCCGTAATATCGCAAAAATGTGTTCCATTTTGTCCACTAGCGACGCTGAGATTATTATTCATGCGTTCGTTACATCTCGTCTCAATTACTGTAACGTATTATTTTCGGGTCTCCCTATGTCTAGCATTAAAAGATTACAGTTGGTACAAAATGCGGCTGCTGGACTTTTGAAAAGAACAAGAAAGTTTGATCATATTACGCCTATACTGGCTCACCTGCACTGGCTTCCTGTGCACTTAAGATGTGACTTTAAGGTTTTACTACTTATGTATAAAATACTACACGGTCTAGCTCCAGCCTATCTTGCCGATTGTATTGTACCATATGTCCCGACAAGAAATCTGCGTTCAAAGAACTCCGGCTTATTAGTGATTCCCAGAGCCCAAAAAAAGTCTGCGGGCTATAGAGCGTTTTCTATTCGGGCTCCAGTACTCTGGAATGCCCTCCCGGTAACAGTTAGAGATGCTACCTCAGTAGAAGCATTTAAGTCCCATCTTAAAACTCATTTGTATACTCTAGCCTTTAAATAGACCCCCTTTTTAGACCAGTTGATCTGCCGTTTCTTTTCTTTTCTCCTCTGCCCCCCTTCTCTTGTGGAGGAGGAGGGGACACACAGGTCCGGTGGCCATGGATGAAGTGCGGCTGTCCAGAGTCGGGACCCGGGGTGGACCGCTCGCCTGTGCATCGGTTGGGGACATCTCTGCGCTGCTGACCCGTCTCCGCTCGGGATGGTTTCCTGCTGGCCCCACTATGGACTGGACTCTCACTATTATGTTAGATCCACTATGGACTGGACTTTCACAATACTATGTCAGACCCACTCAACATCCATTGCTTTCGGTCTCCCCTAGAGGGGCGGGGGTTACCCACATATGCGGTCCTCTCCAAGGTTTCTCATAGTCATTCACATCGACGTCCCACTGGGATGAGTTTTCCTTGCCCTTATGTGGGCTCTGTACCGAGGATGTCATTGTGGCTTGTGCAGCCCTTTGAAAAACTTGTGATTTAGGGCTATATAAATAAACATTGATTGATAAAACAATACCATCACTGCCTACACCTATTCTCGTGGGAGGGGCAACAATTTGGGACATGTTGCAAGCATTTAAAATGGATAGTAACTTATTTTTGTTTGTACACCCTTGTCCCAGCCAGTCAACATTCATATCACCCAGTAAATAGATTTCTCTATTCTCATCTGATATCGTGTCAAGCATCTCACATAACTCCTTCAGATACAGAGCATCAGCACTAGGAAGCCTATAGAAACAGCATACTATAATTGGTTTCAAATAAGGCAGATGGACCTGCACACAAATAGCTTCAATGCTCTCCCTCATCAAATCATTACGCACTTTGATAGATAAATGATTCTGAACATAAATAGCCACCCCGCCCCCAAACCTGTTTCTGTCTTTCCTAAAAATTGAGAACCCCTTACTGGCTACAACTGAATCAGAAAAGGAATCATCAAGGTGGGTCTCAGAAATGGCAAAGATATTAATAAAATTATCTCTGATAATACACTCTACTTCCTGATACTTATTACGCAGGCTGCATACATTCACGTGAGCTAACACCAGGCACACACAGGTATATACGTATTTAAAGCCTTTCGGCCACATGGCCAGACTACTCTACTCTTCCTCAAGCTCCCTCCCACCCATCCCTGTCAACTGTGGGCCACTCTAACGACGTCTGGAATCCGTCCCTCGACGGGGGGGCTATGGCTAGCTGTGCAACTGGCTGTCGTCCACAATACTGCCATCGGAACCTCCTGCTCCGATGACCTCATCTGCGACGCCGATATCGGCTGTGCTACCTGCGCCGATGAGTTCGTCCACGATGCCACTATCACACCCTGCAGATCAGATGACATCATTCACGGCGCCGTTACCTACACTACCTCCTGTTCCGGTGAGGTCAGCCAGCGTGCCCTCCTGCTGTTGTGACAAAATCCAAGATGCCGCTGCCAGCGCTCCTTTCTGCTCCAGTGATGTCGTCCATGAGGCCGCCATCGTGCCTTCTTGCTCCGATGACAAGGTCCGAGACGCCGCGGCCGGCGCTACTTTCTGCTCCGGTAAGTTCGTCCAAGCCGCAGAAGCCATGGCCTCCGGCTCCCGTTATGTCATCACCGCTTCTCCTGAAGCGCGCCTTTCGCCCCTGACCTCCACAGCGGCAGAAGTGCACCTGCCTTCCTGCTCAGCTGCGGGGGATTGAGATTTGTGTAGCCCATAAATTGTGACTGATAGATTGAACTTTTTTTGATTTTTGGTAACTAAACATACCAAAGACAAGCATTACATAACCTGGTGGAGATCATTAATATATCACTGACAGTGTCTTTTTACATTTTGGATTGGATCATATAAATGATAAATGGGTTATACTTGTATAGCGCTTTTCTACCTTCAAGGTACTCAAAGCGCTTTGACAGTATTTCCACATTTACCCATTCACACACACATTCACACACTGATGGCGGGAGCTGCCATGCAAGGCGCTAACCAGCAGCCATCAGAGGCAAAGGGTGAAGTGTCTTGCCCAAGGACACAACGGACGTGACTAGGAAGGTAGAAGGTGGGAATTGAACCCCAGTAACCAGCAACACTCCGATTGCTGGCACAGCCACTCTACCAACTTCGCCACACCGTCCCTATATCATCATCCCATATCAGAGTACAATGTTCTTATTTCAGTAACCCCAAATTTTTATTAAACTATTTAGTGTCGAAGTCTCCCTCATGTGCTTAAATAAGTTCCCAAAATATTGCTTAGCAAACACTCACCAACTTTGCCCGATGAGAAATTAGAAAATTATTGTTCTGGAAGCTTAAAATTATCATCTTTTGAGGAAAATTATCATAACCACTACTATCTATTACAGTAAAAAATGTCCACACAACATGTGTAATGTAGCTTTCAATACAGTTTAACCATTAAATAAACTATGACCTGGCCATTGTTATTTATTTGTTTCAGTCATATTTAATAAGTTACATTCAGAAACATCATGTGGTTATATTTGAATTCAACATGTCCGAAAAGGAGTAGGAAGAAGTGAAGCTTATGCTTGATCCTATCCACTCTCCATGCAGTACATATCATTCATTCACTCCAGGTTTAAATGTATTGTGCTTCATGTGTAAAAGAAAGGAACGTGTTAAAAATATATATAAAAAACAATCTCAATAAGTAAGTAAGAAAAAAACACATTGCAACTAAATATACACAGCGGTCAAAAAATGTTGACTGGATTGTACACGTTAAAATGTATCCCTAAATATGCTAAAATAGTAACTTTTTGGCGACAGTCAATCAATGTAAGGTATTGTTTAATATTGTGGAATTTGTCATAATTTATGTTATTAATGTAGCATTGTTATCATTGACTTCAGCAGCATATTTTTTTCTGTGAGTTGTGTCTTTTATTTCCTTGTAGCATAATTAAAAGACAGGAACTTGCATGGTGGCAGTTCGCGTAACCCCAGGATGCAGAGACAGGAAGCAATGTGCAGGTAAAAAGGAGCAAAAAGACCAAAAGGCAAAACAGGAGCAAAATCTATAAAAGACAACTAACCAGAGTCAAGAGAGAGAGAAAGAGAGAGAGAGAGAGAGAGAGAGAGAGAGAGAGAGAGAGAGAGAGAGAGAGAGAGAGAGAGAGAGAGAGAGAGAGAGAGAGAGAGAGTCTGCATGGGTTTTGCACACAATTTCATGATGGTTGGACTGAAGAGGCCAGCGAAGCATTTCAAGTGGCCGAGCAGCAAGAGGGCAGTATTGTGGAGGAGAGCAGGTAGTGTAATGATCAGACATAGACAAGATGGCATCAAGCCTCCTCAGGGATGGCCATGCACACAGAGCTGACATCCTTCTACAGGGAAAAGAACCACTGGAGCAGTGCAGGACAAAACCAACAAATAAGAGAGCCATTAGCCTCTGATAAACTTGATGGAGGAAGTCAAACACATGAACGGAGACAAAGAGAATCCTGCAGGGCTTGAAGAAAATGCAAGAATGATCTGTTGACGGCATTCTGTGTCAGCTGGGGTAGGATCCAGCTTACCCATGGCCCTGTGAGGACAGGCAGTATGTACATGAGTGAATGAAATGTACAAAGTTGTAAATCCCATCTACTAATACACTTTTGAAATATTACTGTAACATTGAGCACAACACTGGAATTGCAGAATCCATGTCACAACAAAAATGCCAAAATGTAATTTATTGTAATGATGATGACCTTCTCAAACTGTATCAATCAAAAGTATTTTTCATTAGAAAAAGCGACATTTTTATGCAGCTGACCCTTTGTTGTGTCACAAACGTACATACTATATACAGTATGTATGCAGAATTATGTAAAACATTACACATTTACCAGGATGTCACATTAACAATATTTTTTTCCACAATAAAATTCTGTAATCAAACATGAGAGCAAATGACTGTAACAATTAAGATATCCTAATATTTCACAGAAATTAACTGTTATTTCACAGTAAATTACCATAATCATAATTCACTGTCATATCAAAACAAATTACGGTGAATTCAAACTGATTTGTCTCTTAAGGGGTTCCGTAGACTACGTTGCATACTCCTGTACACTGAGTTGTATGCTGTTACAACCAGAGAGTAATTAATTATAAAAATACATTTTTGTCATGTAACAACATATAGTTGTAATTTAATTGAAATGAACTATAAAGTTACAATTGCAAAGTTACAGCATTTAGTTCAAACTTTACTGCAATTAACCGAAAAAAATCACAGCTCTTCAGTCACAGTAAATTGCTGTAAAGATGTTTCACAGTAAATTACTGTAAATGTTATGCAATTATTAGCCAAACATTGCTGTGACTTTACAATATTTTTAGTGTAGTTGAGCATTAAAATACCTTATTTTCTTATTCAAACGAACTGCATTAGGAACATTGGTATTAATTGCAATTGTATTATCTTCATCGGTATCCTCATGTATTTTCCAATTGTCGTAAATAAAAATAAAGGAAATAAAAAACACAACATACGTTTGTTTAATGAAAAAAGCATGCATACATTTAATAATACACGTCCTCAAAAACAGTTAAACAGTTTCACACTATCTATTTATAAACAATATGAATTTATACATCTAATTATTACCAACTCCTGGATGTCACATATTCAAACATAATGGCATCTGTTATTTTGTTGTGTAGAGCACACATTTTCATTCCCTTTCCAGTCAAAATGTCAACCTATATGTTGAGTTGTGTAATGATATTATTCAAAATGCTTGATTAGTAAGACAATATTTATTACTCAAAAATATTCTCATGGTTTAAGAAAGAAACACACCATGAATAACAATGATGGGAAACAACTTTAAATGTGTTGATTTTCAAAATCTTTGGAAAAGTGTAACACTTATTTTGGTAAGTGATAAATATAATGTATCACTTGAATACAAAACGTTTTTTTTATTTCACATGTTAAATGCAAAAAAAAGTATATAATACCTTAGTAAATATCCTATAACCCATCATTTTTCAAGTACTAAAATAACTTTATTTTCAAACCAGGCCACAATAGATGGCATGCAATTTAATACCCGAGGCCCCAGATCTACCCCAATTTTACGCTGCATGTTGTGTTTAGTTGCTGGACTCTCAAGCAAGCCATGCATCACTTGGGATTGTTTCGCCCCAGCATTGCTTTTATGACATTCAGAGGGAGGTAAAAAACTCAAACATGTCATTAGAGGAGTTATGTGCTTGTATCTGTGCAGGATCAATACATTCAGAGATGAAAGTGATTCAGTGATGTCTTTGTTTGAATGGATCTAAATAATGGCTGCAGGCTGGCAGGATGGCTTCCTGCATAAAAGCACTCTGAAGAGGGGACAAACATACGCTGTTAGTATGACACCATTTAAAAGTTTAGACACCAAATCTCACATTCAAAATAATGCAAGTGAAACACGACTAAAGGAAACACATTTATATGCATGCATTTGGTGTGAAAACATTATTGTTATTAACCACACGGGCTTGATACTGGCAACAAAGCCCTACAGAAGCAATCAACAATTGTCGACATTCATTTATATTTCTTAGAAAGTGTACATAACTATTTCTGCATAGAAATGCAAACCATGAAAAGAAAAAAAAATCAAGATTCTTGATGCATTGTCTACTTTCATGGTTTCCACAGTAAGATACAAGACAGATCAATTGAAGACATAACAGCCATTCTGCGGGCTACCATATATATATATATATATATATATATATATATATATATATATATATATATATATATATATATATATATATATATATATATATATATATATATATATATATATATATATATATATATATATATATATATATATATATACTGTATTATGAATAGGTTTTAAGGCTGAGTCCCAATGCACACTCTAACAGCTTTGTTTAGCTGCCCTCACTGCTGTCACCATTAATGCACAAGTGGACCAGGCAGGTACAGGCTCTGAACCAAGTGTGCTTTGTCCTCCTGTGTGGTTGGCATGTTGCACTGATCTGAAAACCCCATTTTAAAATGTTGCAAAAAAAAAGCAGAGTGCCTGTGTAAAAAATGTTATTCTCAGAAATAAGGCAATTTATCTGTTTATCCCATCAAAAATATGTAAATGTTTAAATTTTTCCTGAGGTCTTTGAGGACATTAAAATGTAAGTGTTGGATATATTAAAAACATATATGACAGTGTAAATGCACATAAGGAACCATTCAAGCAGAATACCATTATTTACGTGCATTTGAAGTGGGAAAAAACACATTTGTCTTTGTGTCTTTATTGTAGTCTGTAATGTTGATGATATTTAAGCTGAGTTGTTACTGTTTTTTGTATTTATTTAATGTGTCTTAACATTCAAGGCTAATCATGAATGTAGGCTCATAATGTGAGTCAAACTACAGAAAAAGAGTTAAATAAGTATTTTCTGACTTAAATGCAATTGTATGGATGAATGGGTATTATATGGTTTATTTTTTCAGACATGTTAACAAGTTACATGAATTAAGAAATATCAGGTGATTACATTCGCCTGAAAAGTAAACAGCATAACTTTTAGATGGTGACACTGCAGGCGATATTTGGTTTCCTTACATTTTGTTTTGATTTTGTTTTTTCACTTACTTTGTGAAAACAAGTAAATGTGATGAAGAAAAAATAAGCATAAAAATAAGATTTGTGTTAATAAAATATTGGAAATATATTGGTAGCTGTTTACCTGCTAAACTCTATACTTTGTAGCCCCTTTTTTGTTTAATTGTAGCTCATATAAATTAGATTTTTAATCCCATAATTTTGATGTTTTATCTTAAAATTATCACTTTTTATTTCATATTTTTGACTTTTTTATCTCATGATTCTGAATTAACTAATAATTTCGACATTTGTGCTCATAATTATGACTTCTCAGCTCACAATTTTGACTTTTGTATCTCATAGGTTCAACTATCTCATAATTTCGAATGTTCTCATTACTTCGACATTCTATATAGTTAGGACTTTTTTGTTTGGTAATTTCAACTTTCCCTCTCATTGTTTTGACTTTCATGTCCAAAGTTATGGCTTTTTATCTCATAATTTTAACCTTTACCTCATTATTATGACTTTTATGTCGTGATTTCGACTTGTTATCTCTTATTTATGAATTTTGTATGATTTACAAAAAAAGAAAAGACAAAGAAAAGCAAAAATAAGGATTCGAATAAGATTCAAATTAATAAATGAATAAAAATGATACGATAATGATAATGAATGATAACTTTTTGACCACTGAACTTTAGTTGTACTTACTATTTTATAATTTTGACTTTTTATCTCATACTTAAGACTTTTCATCTCGGAGTTGTGGCTTTTTATTTCGTACATGTAGTACATAATATACATACATATCTCCAGTGAACAGTCTTGTGCTCAATGGCAATATTATTATTTCACAAAAAATAAAATAAAATTGAATTAAGAAAATAATACAAATTAAATTAAACATATCTCAAAAGGGTAATAGGAAGAACTATACACTTTTTGAACCCCCCCCCCCTTTTTTTTTTTTTTACATATAATATCCAGTTTCCTCTGAACCACATTTTATCACATTCATCTGGATCCACATAACTTAATTTGCCCAGAACAATGTGCTTAAAGTCATATAAGTCATTCATACTCACATTCAAAATAAGCCTAGACCTCACTATACCGACCCAAAATATTAGATTTATACACTTTCTTAAAATGCTCAATGTTGCAGTGTTTGAGTACATCACTCAGGCTGTGCCATATTGTCACCCCACAGACTGAGACACAATCATTTTGGCATTCTATCTCATAATTATGACTTTGTATTTCAGAATTCTGATTTTCTTATCTGACTTTATCTCAAAATGTCTACGCTTTATCTTATAATTTTGACTTTTTAAGTTTGTTATTTTGACATTTTGGCTTATGATTATGATTTACTATGCGAGTATTTTTTCCAGTGGTGGAAACAAGCTTCCATACATTATTCTGTATGTCAATACATTATATGCAGCCTAATGCATAAGTCAATGCATTAGTTGGGAATTTTTCAGGCAATATTGTATATGGGCATGACAATTCTGTGAGCTTGTTTCTATTTTATGTACAGCTTAAAAGTATATAACATGCTAGTTGTCATTATATGAACCCCCATTGTAACATAATCAAGCAAATGTATCTCAGCCACTGACAATAGTTCAACCCTCCAGCCCTTTTACACCATCTTGAATTCTGCCTGCATATTTTTTTTAGATTAAGATCTTCCATATTCTGTTTGTTGGCAGCCCTATTGGCATCATTTCTTCTATGCAGCCTGCACATTAATTGTGAATGAATGCAAACCCCTGCAGAAGAATAAGGTCTTGAAGAGGCCTGTCATATACTTTGTCCACTTGGGAGGACCTTTAACCTACTTTGCCAAGGGACAGAACTGTTTCAAGTAGGCCAGCATGAATGATATGCACCTGCCTCCTTTTTACTCCCACACTGCTCCACCATTTAAGAGGAGAGAAAGTATTTGATCTAAATGGGAAACAAAAGAGCACTATTTCTTGAACATATGTATAACCTTTGAAATATATTAATGGGGAAACATGCAGATAAATCATCCTAAATCTGTCATATAAATTAACTGCTCTTTTGAATAAAGCGTAAATGTGATTTTTGCCAGGACAAATTGAAATACTAACTTGCGTAAAATACGTGTTTTAATCACTAAACTGCTGTGGGATTTTTTGGATGTAAATTTACTGACCACATTTAGCGTGGGCGTAAGCACATTTAAGTATACATTCAGTGTATTGCTTTCTTAAATATGTTATGTTGGTATCAAAATACACAAAAGTAATGTATTAATGTCAAATAATAAGCTTATGAATGTTTACAGGCCATGCGTAATTAACATTCAACATGTTTAACAGCATGCGTAAAAAAGATATGCTTTTAAAAATGCCAATATGATATCTTCTTACCATGGTGCAGGAATAGAATTCCACTCACATTCTTGAAAGGGGGGGAAAGAATAGCGAGGAGTTAAGTTGGAGGATTTAAGACCAAACCATGCTGTTCTCCTCGGATTTTGGCCCTTTTTTGCTGGAATGGTTCGTGGTTCAGGTGGCAGTTCGGCACCTCGGCCCTTCAGCCTTCTCTTAACATCTCTCAGGGTACTGAACCAGCAGTGATGCAGGAAGGTACTTCATATTCCATGCGCTTTTGCTCCATCTGTTGTGGGGGTCGAGGTCCAGAAAGTATGATAGACGTTATGATGTTTTGTGTATAACACGGAAAGGCCGTGCGTAAAAACGCATGTCATTCACGTACAATTAAGACACATAAAAATGCGTTATTTATCATTTTCAGGATTGGTTGCGAACACTGATTACACAAAAAAATAATTTTAAGAAATGACACAAAATACATAAATGAGATGATAATTTGTAGTTAGAGCGTGCTGCGGCGTTTGAAAGGACATTCAATTAGAATAAGTCTATACACATAAAATGATTTATTATTCCGTGCCGCCGCCTTTGCTTTACGTTTACATCATTGGATAATATATTGTAGCACTAATATCATTTTTGCATTGATTTACTTTTTATTCGTCTTCGAGACGCGCCGGTTTGTTTCCAACCAACCTTGACTGGGCCTTCTGTCGTTCCCGTCCATCCTCTCGCAGCATCCTCACACATTTGTTCCAAAACGTCAATATAATTACCGGGCACAAGTTCCTCCGGTGAGTGTTGCATGCATGCAGCCACGCATCTGCGGCTTTTTATGGGGTCTTATGTGGAGGGTCTGCTCACCCGGGTCCTGCTCTCTGACTCAGTAATCCACCAGGTTGAGAGCTTTGCCTCATTTGCATAAAGTTAGATTTCTTTCTTCATCACCTATAGGCAACATAAATAAGTTTGCCTGCTCAAATAGATCGATTTTCTTGTCTTTCTTTATACAGTTCATTCTCTGCCTTTTTCTTTTTTTTTTTTTTTTGGAACAGACAGACGCATTCTGTGTGAGATCCAAACACTTAACGTTCAATCCGAGGAGGAAATGTGCTTGCAAACTCGATGTGCTCCAATCAAGCTAACCGGAGATTGCTCCGTGCGTTCTTCACTTGTCGCCTTAATTGATGGCTGACCATGTCACGTCTTCATTTGCTCAATTAGGCGAGCTATAGCTCCTCCGCCTTGCACGCTAAATGACATTAAAGTCGTCATGCAGGCTGGGGCGCATCACGCGTCACTGTAACGCAACCATGCGCATCTGCTCCATATCATCTTTATGTTCTTATTTGAAAGTGAAGCTAACTGCTTTTAATTAACATCTTGCAGTGTAGATTCTCTCTCCTGACCCCCCTGTCCCTGTTGTGTGTGTGTCCCCCTGCTCTGATGCTCTCCCCTGGCGCCAGTCAGTTTGCAGAGAGATTACAACGTCAGGTCAAGACTGGAACAAAGTGTCATTAATGCATGCTGACCAGACTTGAGGGTTGGAGGATTAAAAAAAAAAAAAAAGTCTCTAGATTGCATTAAGTCTTAAAAAAGGGGTTTCATTAAATTGGGCAAGTTTTTGTTTTGTTTACTCTATAGAGTTTGATGTGGGTCATTTTATAAAGCACGCCTTCACAATCTTGCGACTATGTGGTTGCAGCGTCAAACTTCTCTAGTCCATTGTTAGGGGCCACATTTAAAAAAAAAAGGCAAATGATTATGAGGACCCAAATTTTACAATTAATTTTCATTCTCTGTGAGCATTTGTTATTGGTCTATTGCCTTTACATTTCCAAAAATAATGGCGCCGTTTTGCCAAACCTAAGTGTCCATTGCAGTGGATGATGGCCATTATGAGGCTGTGTCCATTTGTACAAGTTTACACTTGTCCAAGTTTCTCTCTTCAATTATTGGTGCTGTAATTTGATTTAAAAAAAAATAAAATACTATAATCAAACGATTGCATTTAGATTAATCATAATTAACCACAGGCTATTACTTGCTTGCATTATTTGAATTAACTTTTTTTTTAAGCCAAATATTTGGACACAAATGTAGTTTTATTGTCAGAATGTCAGGGCCTTTTTTTTTTTTTTTAATGTGTTACTTGAATGCACAACATTTTTGCTTAAAACTTGCTAAGCATTTGATCTCAAATCTATTCAGGGTGTATTTTAAAGTAACATGTAATAGTGAGCACTTCAGTTGGAGTATCCGCACTCATCTTTACACCGATGTATGTATTGAACTGACCGTATGTATAACGATTCGTTACACATAAGGTAAACCTTTCAGGTACCATGAAGGAGCATGAATACATTACCTGATTAATGTAAATATATGTGATCATTCATTTTGATTAATTAAACGTGTCAACTAGTTATTTTTGAGATCCCTATAAATTAAATAATTATATTTATTTGATTTAAAATGTTAAATGTTAAAATGTTAAAATCTTAGAACTGAACTCATGGGGGTGGGGGAGGGGCGGTCTGGTGTCATTCCTGGGCTGGATTAGGCCCCCGGGCCGCCAATTGAATAGCACTTTCTTTTTAGATCATTCCCAAAAATAAAAACGTTCATTATCACTAATCAGATCCAATACCAGGTGAAAGTAATTTAAACTTTATTAAACATCTAAAAATGAGGACATTCAGCATAAAGCACCCAAACATGTCTTTAAAAGAACAAAAAACATAAAATTGACTTCTTAAAAGTAGTTAAAATAAATAAAATCAGTGCAGACATGCCTCTGGGGGCTAGAAAATAAAAACATTAACATTTTAAAAATATAAATAAATAAATAAAATTGTGATGGGGAACTCCACTTATAACAATACGTTGTTTTGCTATAGACCCTAAGGCATCGAGTAAAAAAAAACAAACATTGTAAATTGAAAGTAAATTACTTGCATTACTTTCACAGTAAAATTTACAGAAATTCACTGTGACGCTAAATGATGTGATATATAAGGGTACTGTAATGTTTAGTTATTTGTTGTCAGGTTACAGTATATTTTGACCACAATATTTTACTGTGAAATAATACTGTTAAATGCTGTGAAATTATAGTATTTTTTTAACAGTGATTCTTTAAAGTGCTACTGTATTTGTAATCTGTGCCTATGTTTTCTGCAATATAAAGTTGTTTTCCATGGTGCACACTCCAAATATATATATGTGCAAACACAGTAACAAACAGTAGACAGTGTCAATTAAAAAAAAACTGTTATGTGTGTATGCTGTTGTATACATTGTGCAGGTGCACCTAGTTGGGGGTCAGGAAATACACTTTTAAGAAGTATAAATGAGCAAGTTAGGACGTCACGTGCCACTTTGATGACGCGCCAAAGTGCTGTCAAAGTTGGCCTATAAGTGCAAAAAAAATGCAACATGCATGCTCCATGACTGCCAAAAACAATGTGATCAGCGCATACTTGTTGATATAAAGGAAAGTTTTGTTTGCATAAATTATGCGCGCAAAATGTCAACGACTATTGTTTGCTGGGTTCAGGCGCGTTGCTCCGCCCCCCGCTGTGTTTGTCATAAACCTGGCTCCTGGCTCCAATAAACCCGGGCTAAGAGCGCCCTGGGCTCGCCTCCTTCTCCAAGGCGATCAATAGGATCTCAGGCGCACTCCAAGCCCTCTCCTACGTAGACATCCAACAAGGAGAGAGCCGACACAACAACACGCGTGATCTGCTCCAACCACAGAAAAAAAAAAAGAAAAAAAAAAAAAAAAAAAAAAATATTCTACCTGCTTTCTGAATCATGTCGTTGAGCCCAAAGCACACAACGCCTTTTTCAGTGACAGATATTTTGAGCCCAATCGAGGAGACCTACAAGAAGTTTGGTGCAATGGACGGCGCAGGGAACCTAACATCTCCACTGGGAGCCTACCGGCAGCCGCAGGTGTCTCAGAGCGGCATGCAGCAGCACTCCATGGGCCACAATGCCGGCGTGGCGGCCGCCTACCACATGCCGCACTCCGTGTCCCAGTTCTCCCACAGCGCCATGGGGGGATACTGCAATGGGAGCATTGGCAACATGGGCGAGCTGCCGTCCTACCAGGAGAGCATGAGGAATAGTGCAGCAGCAACAGGCTGGTACAGCAACCCGGACCCAAGATACTCCACCAGTAAGTGCTGCACTGAATGTTCCCCTCCCTTTCTTCTCTTTCTTCTTCTTCTTCTTCTTCTTCTTCTTCTTCTTCTTCTTCTTCTTCTTCTTCTTCTTCTTTTCCTTCTTCTTCAGAAAGGCTCGAAATATACTAATGCACATGTATTATAAGAACTGCAAAAAGTATTGACTCATTTATTGATCAGATTTTCTTTACTAATGACACATAAGGTCCTTGCATGTGTATGTTATCCTATACCCAGACACATTATTATTATTATAAAATCAATAATAATTATAATCATTATTATTATTATTACAGTAGTATTTCAGGGTTCTCTCTGTTACACATTTGTGTAATCATTATACCATATTTTTTGTGATATTATTATTAGGCAGTAGTATACTTTATATCAAACGAACGTAATATTATTACTATATATACAATGATTATGATCTGACAGCCACAGGTGTTGTATAAATATACTTTAAACATTAACTGTAGCAAATCTACTGTTTTGCTCATATTATATACATATATATTTGTCACTTTTGCTGATATACTTTAAATTAAGACAAATTGTAGCAAAACTACTTTTTTGTTCAAATTGTTATTGTCACTTTTGTTATCAAACTTTAAATTCTAGACAAATTAAATTTTGTTGATATTGTTGCTTTTATAATTACCCTTCACATTAGAGACAATTTACTTTTTGTTAGTATAATTACTCTGGTTATTTTAATATAATACTTTAAATTGAACGCATATTTTAACTAATCAACTTGTTTTGTTCATATTTTGTTATCAAACTTTAAATTCAAGATATATTATATTTTGTGCATTGGATTATTGTCACTTTTCTAATTATACTTTAAATCAAAGACAATCTCCTTAGTTGTTTGTATTATTACTCTTGCCATTTTTTTTTATTATAAAACTTTCAATTAAACACCAATTATAGCAAATCAACGTTTTTGTTCATTTTATATTATTAATATTGTCACGTGTTACTTGAAATTAAAGACAAGCTACTTCGTTATTTGTAAAACTACAATTGCCATTTGTATTTTAATTCTTTAAATTTGGACACAAATAATGGCAAATGTGTTATTGTGTTAATATGTTTAGTCTTTTCCTCACTATCTACACATTCAATCAATAATAGTAATGATCATTAATTAACAACCCCCACCGCCCCCCAAATAAATAAATGCATGTTTATTTAACTCACCTTGATGTGTGTGAATTGGTTGTACTTATAGAAATACATAATATAAAACTAATAATATGTTATAAGTTGAAACTTGTGATATATCCTAGATAAAAAAAATATTGTGGTAAAATTGATATCATGAATTAAATTGTGTGCTTGCTAATTTGATATTTGACTAGAGAATTCAGCACATGCGTGTTGATTGAACGCATGTGTATGTATGTATGTATGTATGTCTATATGTATTTATGTATGTATGTATGTATGTATGTATGTATGTATGTATGTATGTATGTATGTATGTATGTATGTATGCATGTATGTATGTATGTATGTATGTATGTATGTATGTATGTGTGTATGTATGTATGTATGTATGTATGTATGTATGTATGTATGTATGTGTCTATGTATGTATGTATGTATGTATGTATGTATGTATGTATGTATGTATGTATGTATGTATATGTTGAAGTTTCTAGATTCATGGGACCTTCCACAGGTATGAACATGGCGGCCATGGGGGGTCTCACCGGGATGGCGGACGCCTCCAAATCCATGCCGGTGCTGCACGCCACACCACGGAGGAAGCGGCGCGTCCTCTTCTCGCAGGCTCAGGTCTACGAGCTGGAGAGGAGGTTCAAGCAGCAGAAGTACCTGTCGGCGCCCGAGAGGGAGCACCTGGCGAGCATGATCCACCTGACGCCGACCCAGGTGAAGATCTGGTTCCAGAACCACCGGTACAAGATGAAGCGCCAAGCGAAGGACAAGGCGGCGCAGCAGCTGCAGCAGCAGAGCCAACAACAACAACAACAACAACAACAACAACAACAACAACAGGACGGGACCATGTGCCAACAACAGGCCCAGTCCCCGCGGCGTGTAGCCGTACCGGTTCTGGTCAAGGACGGCAAACCGTGCCAGAACGGTTCCAACACGCCGACGCCGAACCAGCAGCAACAAGCTGTGCAACAGAACGGAGCCGGTGTGGTGCTGGGCCAGCAGCACCAGAACCAGCAGCAGGTGAACGCTTTGGACCTGGAGGACTTGTCTCCTAGTCCCCCTTCTCTGCACAGCCAGCTCAGCATGGCGCAAATTGACAGTTCTGCCGTAGATTACACCAACAACATGGTCACCTCGAACCTCCTTTACGGCAGGACGTGGTAGGACACGTGCACACTCTTTTCTATATCAGCCTGCGGATGATGAGCCCATCACACACACACACACACACACACCCACACACACACACACACACACACACACACACACACACACGCACACACACACACCCACACACACACACACACACACACACACACACACACACACACACACACACACACACACACACACACACACACACACACACACACACGCACACACACACACACACACGCACACACACGCACACACACTCACACATATATATATATATAGAGAGAGAGACATATAAATGACGTCATATAAAAGTGGGGCCCCCTGTGGACGCGCTGACAAGAAGTACCAGCTGATCAGAGGCACATTTTCTTGACATCTGAAAAGAAGGGAGTCTATTTTTGAACATTACGCACAGGCTTGACCCTTCAAGACGCTTCGGGCCCCTTTTTTGTAATCTTTTGGACCTTCATGATGTTTGATGTTGAGAAAAAAAAGAAGAAGACAAGAATAGGGGACAGAGATGATATCCACACTGTTCGCAGCATCTAGTATTATTTCACAGTCAAATACTGTCATCCAAATTTACTGAAACCTTACAAGTGTAAAAATGACATGACCCTTAGATTTCGGAGTAAATTACTTCAAATATGAACGAATGTAATTATTAGGCATTAATTTACTGCGAATTTACAATGTTTTTTGTTTTTGTTTTTTTTACCGTGTGCACTTTGTCCTCTACTGTAAACTAATGTATTCAATTAGAACTATTAAATGAATTAGCGACTTGTATATTTGGCTAACATCCAACACATGCGTTTTAATTGTACAATAATAATATTTGTTTTCTTCATTCATTTTAAAACATTTTTTTTGTAAGTTAAAAACGGTAACAAATAGAGTTGCTGTATGTTTTAAACCCAAGTGAACAATAAGAATAAATAACTTGAAGTGTGAGAGCTATTTCGGAAGATTTTTTTTTTTTTTAAGAGAATCTGTTTTGAAGTGCATTTTCATTATGTTGTGATTGAGACCAAATTGAGCTGTAAAGCAAGGTCGATGAGGGAGCCAGTATTGTTCAGGTGACATTTTGGAGGGCTGCCTTTTATGCTGCATGTCTGCAATATAAGACCGGAACATATCCTCTCTAAACATCATTACCGACCATCAGGTAACACTTGCCTACAGGGAAAGCACTATATCTGCATTTTATATAACACTATATGTATTTCATATGTTTCCATCAAACTCATCTGACGTCATAATTTGCTAATATGTGTAGGCCTTCTTTTGCCGATATTTTGTTGACGTGTATCATTACAACCATGTATTAATTCAAGAATAGATGTGTACTGTAAAAATATAAAATTATTAATTAAAAATAAAATAATATCAATAATAATAATTATAATAATAATAGTGATAATAATAATTATTGTTAAAATTAATATAATAGAATAATAATAACATTCATTTTTAAATATTTATGATTAAATTATAGTTTTCATCTACACATCAAGTCCAAGAAAATAATTCCATTCCCATATAATATTGCCAGTTGTAATTGCAATGATTATAATAGTAATAACAACAACAACAACAATAATAGCAGTATTAATAATAACAACAATAATAATAATAATAATAATAATAATAATAATAATAATAATAGGAATATTTAAAACAACAACATAATAATAATAATTATAATAATGTTACAATACAATACATAATCCCCTGCTGTATAACAATATTCAGTATATTTTGTTTTATTAAGAGACATTATATGTTACATGTAAATAATAATACTAATACTGCGACTATACAAATAATAATTAACAAAAAGTCAATACTATTTATCACAATATGTATTACATGAAAATAGTAAAACTACTACTACTACTACTACTAATAATAATAATAATGATAATAATATGGAACAAAAAGTCAATACCATTGATGAATCTATTTTGTAAAACCTTTCCTGCTAAAAAAATCAACATTTTACACCTATCATTAATATTCAAAGTATTAATAAAACATGTCAATATCTTAATGTGAAAAACCGTAAATGTTCATGTAATGTTGTTCTGATTGATCGAGCAAATAGGGCGGATTTTTTGTTTTTGCATTCAGATCATGAGATTAACATTGAATTGTTGGTATTCATGCAACATTTCAGTATTTACAGTTGCATGTGCTTTTGAGTATATATTTGAAAGGTTGATTTAGTCTATAGATTCACCATACACTGAGCAAAATATTTTTTAAATGTATTTTTATATATATAAAAAAAAATCCAAATTGAATAAAATTAGAAACAATATCAAAACCTATGATAAAGTATTGTTTCACAATCTAATCAGCAAAAGTACAATAATTGATTATAGTCTTAATTGAGCTGAAATCAAACAATTTGTAGTGTTTAGATGTATTTACTTCTCACACTGAAAACCCATAGATGTGCACACATACACACACACATGCACGCACAAACATGAATCCACACACATGTCTCCCATCCACACAAGTGCGCTCCCTCTCTTTAAAAGATAAATGATTTGTGCAAAACCAACTCCAAAGTGTTTAAGCTCATCACTGCAGCGCCGGCGTCTGTCCTCCAGCAGCAGCGGCAGCTGATAATAGCTTGCAACATTTCATTTCCTGTGGTCATTTAAACATGTTTCAAAATGACTTGTGGAGCCCTCCGGTGATGACACCCTGAGATGATGATGATGGCTAACAGTGCGTCTCAATGGAGACCTTGGAGAGCCTCCATTTCTGAGCCCTTCACATACCTGGCAGCTGTATGTATATGTGCTATCATCCCAACACTCCAAGGGCGATCAGAGCCAATATGCACCTGACATTTGGAACAGGGCGCAACAAGTTCCGTCTGAAGGGACTTGGATAAGAGCATTAAGAGAAAAATAAATGAGAAATGCATTCCCGGATGCACTTTGATGCTGCAAGATGTTTCTGATAGATTTTTTCCTCCCAAAATTGAGGGCATGAATGAGCCGTCGACAAAGCTTTTGATGGTGGACCACATGAAATGAAAGTGGAGGTGAAGCCATTCTTTTCTCCTTTCAATAGCCATAGTTGTGGCCCACTAATAGGCTATGCTTGGTAATCACCGCCTATTGTGTCTGCTGCTTCTTTCACATTATTGTGGGGTGGACCTCTCTTTGGAAGGAAATATGAGTTTGGTCCGGTACTGTAATTGCAGCTGGGATCATCATTGCAATCTGCAAAGTTTTGGGGATTGTGCACACACACACACACACACACACACACACACACACACACACACACACACACACACACACACACACACACACACACACACACACACACACACACACACACACACACACACACACACGCACACAGAACATCCAATTGCATATACGACAGCTGAATGGTACATTTAATACATTTGCCTCTATTACACAAATGTTTGGAGGACTACATTACTATGCCTTAAACGCCAGGTTTGGGTTGTTGTAGACTCTGATTTTTACACGTGCAAAGTATTTTTCAGTCTATTCTTGTCTTGTGCAAGGGGCACTATAGTATAAATATTGTGGATGTAGTTTCTGCACAACTACCCCTCCCCTTTCTCCCTTTTATTCTACTTATATGTCAGAAGGTCTGATCACAGAGGAACCTTTTCAAGTCCCATTGATGTGTTCCTCAAATGACCATGGCGACCTAGCAACCCAGCCGGCGCTAATTGGCAAAGGCTTCACGTTATTGGCTCTATGCATACATACGTCCCTGTTCATATTTAGACTCACAAAGATTGTAACAAAGATGTCACGTTTCGGCTGATGATTTCTTTTCAGGGCAGCAGGATTGTGTTTTATAATAATGTTGGATGAAGAAAAAAAGGATGAAACATGAATCAGGCTTGTAGTGACTTGGTTTCTTCCCACTCCTAATAATTGTGCCCAAAACTAAATTTAGTTTTTGGCCCCATTTCGGTTGTAATACTATTTTCACGCCTCGAGATTTGCGGCTTGTGAAGGGGGACTATGTGGGTGTTATTTCATGTCTAGAAGGCATATTAGACGTAAATGTGTCTTTTTTTATGCTTTATCTGTGAGAATATCTAATATACAATTGATAATTCATACTTTGCGAAAAATCCGTTTACCAACTAGAAAAAATACATTTATATCAAATAGAAACTGTGTATGAATGCTGAAACGGCAAACTAAAATGCTAACAGTTAGCATCCTAGCTAGATAGCGTAAGGTATAAAAACTTAACAGGTTCCGTGCATCAAGTTAAAGGTGCTGTTTGCAACTTTGTCACAGTAACATTTTTTACAGCAAAAAATATCACAAGAAGACCACTGGCTTATGTTACCATTAGTGGTATAACAGAACACATATGTTTGACAATTGTCTATGTATTTCACTATTACAAAGTTTATGTAATACCAATTTGTGTTTACGGCGGTCACTCACCCGGTCTCGTCAACACGTACAAAAAGCAGTGCAAAAGAAGCAGCGAACAATTTGCAGTCATGTTGTTGTTATAATAGAACATACATTCAATACCAGCTAATGCTAACTTTTCAAATTGCTAATATTAGCTAACAACACCAAAAGCTAATGCGGGTGCATGTGTTACGTATGTACATAATTATGTCATTACATACGAAAAGCCGTACGAGGATGCGATATACCGTGTAAAATACTTTGGAAAGTTAGCGCCCGCTAGACATATATGTAAATGTTGCAAACACCCTCTTTAACCAAAATATACTGCTAAAAAAAAATAAAGAGAACACTTAAACAACACAATGTAACTCTAAGTGTTCCCTGTATTTGACTCGGAGGTGTATACTTTAAAAAATAGCTAAAAAAAAAAAAGTTAACATGCTAACATTCTAACATTAAGCATGCATCAAGTATAAAAAAATATGGCTGTGAGGTATATACCTATAAAATTAGCCTAAAAAATCTAGCATGCTTACATGCTAACGTTAGCATGCTTACATTTACCATGTGTCAAGTACCAACATATGAGTCTTATGAGTCTCTAAACCTTTAGTTTAGAGTTCCCCAGTCTTTTGTGCGCTCTGAGATGCTCTTGTGTTCTGTTTTTTGTGCACTTCCCTGAATGAGAGTGTTTTGTGTTGGGTTTACATACTCATGAATTAAAATAATATTTTACTTGCAAATGTTGCATTATTGCTCATTTTACTGAATCATAAAATCACGACAACTACCAGAAACATGCAGCTCCGCAAGTGTGACACTCTGAGGTGTATACTTTTTAAAAATAGCTAAAAAAAAGCTAATGTTAACATGCTAACAGTAATCATGCATCGAGAATAAAAATATATGACTTTGAGACTTATACATGCAAAATTTGCCTAAAAAGATAGCATGTATACATGCAAACGTTAGCACCTTAAAAAATAAAATAAGTAAAGTACCAAAAGATATGATTCTAACCCGTAACCTGCAAAATTAGCTTAGCAAAGTCACTCTTCTTCTTCTGTTGTTGTTTCGGGTCACTCACAGACGAGGGTACGAAAAAGAGACAATGCACATGTGCAATCTACCATATATCCAAACTTTGAAAGGGGAATACAGAAAATGGTTTTTCACTCGCTGTTTTAATTCCTATTTTGGATTTTCAAACACTTTATTAAATTTTGTTTTTGTTAAACCAAAAAAACTGGGAAAATGTATTTTATGCTAAATATTTTTTTCTATTCCAAACAAAAAGTGGATTAACCATATTAGATACCTAGAATAATTTTTATTATTTATTATACACTTAGTATTTTGTTCAATCCCAGATTGTCTGTGGCTTAAAGTTGAATGGATTTGTAGATACACTGAGACAAAGTTTAAGTTCATCATGTCCTTTGTTGTGTTTTTGAAAGTGCACTAATTTTCAGCAAATTTTAAGTGTTTTGTCAGTATGATTATTTGTGATATGTACATTTTCAAAATGTGCTGGTTCTATTTTTTGACTAAAGTAAAACAAAGAAAACAATCTGAAGTGTTTATTTTTGAGTTATCGTGCCATGATTTTACCAGTCGGGCCTACGTGGGAATAGATTTTCCTCGATGCGCCCCCAGAGCTAAAATGAGATTAACACCTTTAATTTAGCCATTTAGCATCCTGTATAGTATAGTAAAAAATGGCGACTAAAACGTTATTGGAGCTGAAACTTTTCACTTTTGTTGTGCACATTTACAACTGTCCTCACTAAAACACTCCTCAGTTTGCTTCTTTCTTTTGGCGGATTTAACATTGGTGCTTTGGAAAATTTGTGAGAGGTGCCTGTTAAGTTTCTCTGAAGGGTTTGAGGGGAAGTGCAAGCCGGCTTGTTGTATGCAGGCACCCCGACATTGCAGCATAAGGAAGAATTTTACGGCCTACAATGCAAATCTGTGGCAGGTTATCTTTTCGTACAACTCTGGCATATACAATTTATTTATAGAATGTTATTCCAATATTTAACCCACTGATTCATAGTAGATAGACTGAGTTTACGCATCAATGTCTTTGCTTTGTTTCAACTATTTTTACTGTACTGACCAGGGGTCTCCAACTTTCATCACTATTTGAGCTACTTTGTCTAAATGAAAGTAGAGGTGAGCTTTTTTTGTTTTGCTTTATTTATATGACTGGTAATATTTAAACTGTAGTTTATTCACAAAGTTGGTTAACACTCAGACAATTTTCCTTTATGCTGTTTTGTGGAAATTTGTCATTACATGATGGCCTTAAGTCTGAAAATAATGTATAAAAATAACAAGAGCAGCAGTAAATATTATTTTAACCTTTGGTGACCCACTCAAATTGAGCTAACGTTGAAGACCCCTGCAATTCAACTGACAGTTATTATTATAAATGACATTTACTTGCAAATAATATCAATGTGTGTTGAGCTATTCATAATATAAACTTTGCAAATGAAAATAATGTACAATGAGTACTGAATAATTATTAGTAAATGTGTAAAAAAAAAACTTCCAATAAGATGTAACTGCTATATTATTGTGTGTAATCTACAGTATATTGTATATGAAGACATTTGACTCTTTTTCCATATGACCTTCTGTTGTTACAAGTACATTGATTGTTTAAGTTAAAACAATTATAGTAAAATAGATTTCTAAAAATATAAATATAAATAATAATAATATATGAATTAATATCATATATATATATATATATATATATAGACATAGACATATATATATATATATATATATATATATATATATATATATATATATATATATATATATATATATATATATATATATATACATATATATATATATATATATATATATATATATATATATATATATATATATATATATATATATATATATATGTGTGTATGTATGTGTGTGTATGTATGTGTATAGTTTTATATATATATACATATATATATATATATATATATATATATATATATATATATATATATATATATATATATATATATATATATATGTATATGTATATATATATATATATATATATATATATATATATATATATATATATATATATATATATATATATATATATATATATATATATATATATATATATATATATGTATGTAGGTGTGTGTATGTATGTGTATAGTTTTTATATATATATATATATATATATATATATATATATATATATATATATATATATATATACATTGTAAAAATAAATACATTCACATAAAAACAAACTTCATTTAAAGGTGCCATATGTAATAGTGTGGCCAGAAATGGTACTGCAATCACAGTCATAATTCTGTAGTCCCCTCCCACTCTCCATGACTGACGTTGCCAGTTAAAGTACCAATGATTGTCACACACACACTAGGTGTGGTGAAATTCGTCCTCTGCATTTGACCCATCCCCTTGATCACCCCCTGAGAGGTGAGGGGAGCAGTAGGCAGCAGCGGTGCTGCGCCCGGGAATCATTTTTGGTGATTTAACCCCCAATTCCAACCCTTGATGCTGAGTGCCAAGCAGGGAGGTAATGGGTCCCATTTTTATAGTCTTTGGTATGACTCGGCCGGGGTTTGAACTCACAACCTACTGATCTCAGGGCGGACACTCTAACCACTAGGCCACTGAGTAGATAAGCAGCCGAATCCAAGGAACTTCAAATGGCAATCGACGAGTCCTACGCTGTAGGTTTCTCTTGTTTATGCTTCTTGCAATATGGTTTACTAAGTAATTATGCCACATCTAACTGATGTCGATTAGCCAAATGTATTTGTAAAGTTATGCAGCAATATTTTCATCGGGAGTCAGGACAGATTGTTGGCATTACCCTGCTAAAATGTCTAGTTTGACCTCACGGACCACCATCGAAATAATTATATATAATAATATATAATATATTATATATCACATATGCCTACTTTGATGGCAAGCCAAGGCCAACACTAAAATTACCGCCACATTTCGTTCAGCATAACTCCATGTTGCATCCAACCTGACACACTGCATTCTCTTCCATTTACACACAAATACCACCCTATATGTAGCTGATGCACATACAGTACCAGAAATTGCAATTAGCCGTGCTAATGTTGGAACGCATTTCCTCAACATATCAGCATATTGAGAATAAAATAGGCACTGACACTACCCATATCCACATAGGTTTTATTTGTCAAAAATATATTTTGCCCTGTCAGTTGGATGACACATTGACATACAGGCTAACGGGAATATATTTCCCCCGTTAGCCTATATGTCGATGTGTCATTGACCAAGCGAGCTGAGCACGAACATACTTGCTTTGTTAGACAAGATCATAGACTGTATTGGACAATATAGTTTACATACGAAATATAGTTTACATACGAAATGTGCATTTCCATTTATTACAAGTAATAAGAAAACGTAAATGCCTGACTTACCTTTCAAGGAGGAAACTAGCAAGTTTGGTGCCAGAGGAAAAAATCTTCTGCACCTTCAATCGTCTCCATCTTTCAACGGCATCCCCGATACAAATCCTTGTTTCAATCAATCAATCAATGTTTATTTATATAGCCCTAAATCACAAGTGTCTCAAAGGGCTGTACAAGCCACAACGACATCCTCGGTACAGAGCCCACATACAGACATAATGTTTCTGGCTTTGTCATGAATAAGTTGAGAATCGTAATGACGCCTTTTAGATTTACTAAGGTCTGACATGTTTAGTAACTTTACCAGTGGCAGTAGCTTGACAAAGGTGGCGGTGTGTAACTGGCAACCTGGATGTGACACTCAGAGAGTTTCTTATTGGTCAAACGGTGGAGGGCGGGGCATCGAAATTAAAACAATAACAATATTTCGGGGCTGTAAATCTAATTTTGAAATGAGCATATCCTGGCTGAACTACCGTTATCAGTTATAAAGGTATTTAAAAAGAACATGCTTTATTAATGCATTTTGATATATCAGGGCCATTTAATGATAACTTGACATGAAATTATTACACATGGCATCGTTAAATGCCTACTGAAACCCACTACTACCGACCACGCAGTCTGATAGTTTATATATCAATGATGAAATCTTAACATTGCAACACATGCTAATAAGGCCGGGTTAACTTATAAAGTGACATTTTAAATTTGCCGCTAAACTTCCGGTTCGAAACGCCTCTCAGGATGACGTATGCGCGTGACGTAGCCAGTAGAACACGGGTATGGCTTCCACATTGAAGCCAATACGAAATAGCTGTTTTCATCTCATTCTGGATGTATTCTGGACATCTGTGTTGGTGAATCTGTTGCAATTATGTTCATTGCATTATGGAGAAAGAAGCTGAGCAAGCAAAGAAGAAAGTTCTCGGTGCAAAGCGGACGAATTTTGCGAAGGAAGTCAGCAGCAACACAACACAGCCAGTGTTTCATTGTTTACATTCCCGAAAGATGCAGTCAAGATCGAAGAACTCGGATAACAGAGACTCTAACCAGGAGGACTTTTGACTTCGATACACAGACGCCTGTAGAGAACTGGGACAACACAGACTCTTACCAGGATTACTTTGATTTGGATGACAAAGACGCAGACGTGCTACCGTGAGTATGCAGCTTTGGCTTCCAAACATTTGATCGCTTGACCGTACGTGCGCGTCACATACGTAACTTTGTTTAAATATATAAGCTTTATGAACCTTGGGTTAGGTGAACGGTCTTTTGGGCTGAGTGATTGTGTGTGTTGTGCAGGTGTTTGAATTGTATTGGCGTGTTATATGGAGCTAGGAGCTAGCAGAGGAGCTAGGAGCTAGCATAACAAACAAGTAGGTGTTTTTATGCAGGATTAATTTGTGGCATATTAAATATAAGCCTGGTTGTGTTGTGGCTAATAGAGTATATATATGTCTTGTGTTTATTTACTGTTGTAGTCATTCCCAGCTGAATATCAGGTACCGTGAGTAGCAGCTGCGCTTCCAAACATTTGATCGCTTACCAGTACGTGCGCGTCACGTACGTTACTTTGTTTAAATATATAAGCTTTATGAACCTTGGGTTAGGTGAACGGTCTTTTGGGCTGAGTGATTGTGTGTGTTGTGCAGGTGTTTGAATTGGATTGGCGGCTTATATGGAGCTAGGAGCTAGCATAACAAAAACTGAGGTGTTTTTATGCAGGATTAATTTGTGGCATATTAAATATAAGCCTGGTTGTGTTGTGGCTAATAGAGTATATATATGTCTTGTGTTTATTTACTGTTGTAGTCATTCGCAGCTGAATATCAGGTCACCCCCGGCTCTCACAGCATCTTCCCTATCTGAATCGCTTCCACTCCCCACTAGTCCTTCACTTGCACTTTACTCATCCACAAATCTTTCATCCTCGCTCAAATTAATGGGGAAATTGTCGCTTTCTCGGTCCGAATCTCTCTCACTTCATGCGGCCATCATTGTAAACAATAGGGAACTTTGCGTATATGTTCAATTGACTACGTCACACTACTTCCGGTAGGGGCAAGCCTTTTTTTTATCAGATACCAAAAGTTGCGATCTTTATTGTCGTTGTTCTATACTAAATCCTTTCAGCAAAAATATGGCAATATCGCGAAATGATCAAGTATGACACATAGAATAGATCTGCTATCCCCGTTTAAATAAAAACAATTCATTTCAGTAGGCCTTTAATACTAATGAATGATTTAAATCAGGGTGTTTGTTAGGAAAAGTACATCTTACATGAAGACATAATTTTTTCCCTCTTCTTTGTGGTCTACTGTACATAACATGTAATGGTGGTTCTCTGGACAAAATGTTGCATTGATTATTTTTTACAGACCATCTTCAGGCCGCCTTTTGACCATCTTTTCAGGATGCACCGTTTTGTGGGTGGGTCTCATTTATGTGGCTCCACAGCGTCTTCTCCTGGTCAGCTTTGTTGTACTTGTGTAGCGTGTAAGGATGGGAGTCGAAGGAGGAGTGTCAAAAGATAGACCTAACTGTTTAAATGACATTCAGACTTTGCTTAAACTAACAACGGAGCAGTATCTTATCATTTGTGGATCACTAGTGCAACAACAACACCAGAAATGTGTCCCATGAAAAACTGTTCGAATGGAATTCTCTAAAAATAACTAAAGTTCCGTTGGTTAATTACAAACTAAACCAATATATTTAGCACTTCTATAGTGAACTACTGACAGCTATAAGTTAAAACAGTATGCTATGTATATGTATATATATATATATATATATATATATATATATATATATATATATATATATATATATATATATATATATATATATATATATATATATATATGTTTGAATGTATGTATATATATATATATATATATATATATATATATATATATATATATATATATATATATACATATATATATATATATATATATATATATATATATATATATATATATATATATATATATATATATATATATATATATATATATATATATATATATACATATATATATTAGGGGTGTGGGAAAAAATCGATTCAAATTTGAATCGCGATTCTCACGTTGTGCGATTCAGAATTGATTCTCATTTTTAAAAAATCTATTTTTTTTAATGTTTTTATTGAATTAAAGAAATTTTTATTTTTTATTTTTTATTAATCAATCCAACAAAATAATACACAGCAATACCATTACAATGCAATCCAATTCCAAAACCAAACCCGACCCAGCAACACTCAGAACTGCAATAAACAGAGCAATTGAGAGGAGACACAAACACGACACAGAACAAACCAAAAGTAGTGAAACAAAAATTAATATTATAAACAACAGTATCAATATTATTAGATACAATTTCTTCATAGCAGTGACTAAAAATCCCTCATGACATTATCATTATTTATTTATAAAAAATTAAAAAAAAGAACAATAGTGTCAGAGTGGCTTACACTTGCATCGCATCTCATAAGCTTGACAACACGCTGTGTCCAATATTTTCACAAAGATAAAATAAGTCATATTTTTGGTTCATTTAATAGTTAAAACAAATGTACATTATTGCAATCAGTTGATAAAACATTGTCCTTTAAAATTATAAAAGCTTTTTACAAAAATCTACTACTCTGCTTGCATGTCAGCAGACTGGGGTAGATCCTACTGAAATCCTATGTATTGAATCAATAGAGAATCCTTTTGAATCGAGAAAAAAATCGTTTTTGAATCAAGAATCGTGTTGAATTGACAAAAAAAAGATTCTGAATCGAATCGTGACCCCAAGAATCAATCAATCAATGTTTATTTATATAGCCCTAAATCACAAGTGTCTCAAAGGGCTGTACAAGCCACAACGACATCCTCGGTACAGAGCCCACATACGGGCAAGGAAAAACTCACCCCAGTGGGACGTCGGTGAATGACTATGAGAAACCTTGGAGAGGACCGCATATGTGGGTAACCCCCCCCCTCTAGGGGAGACAGAAAGCAATGGATGTCGAGTGGGTCTGACATAACATTGTGAAAGTCCAGTCCACAGTGGATCCAACACATCAGCGGGAGTCCAGTCCACAGCGGGGCCAACAGGAAACCATCCCGAGCGGAGACGGGTCAGCAGCGCAGAGATGCCCCCAACCGATGCACGGGCTAGTGGTCCACCCGGGGTCCCGACTCTGGACAGCCAGCACTTCATCCATGGCCACCGGACCTATGCAACTCCCCCTCGCAAGGGACAGGGGAGAAGAGGAGAGAAGAAAAGAAACGGCAGATCAACTGGTCTAAAAAAAGGGGGGTCTATTTAAAGGCTCGATTATACAAATGAGTTTTAAGATGGGACTTAAATGCTTCTACTGAGGTAGCATCTCTAACTGTTACCGGGAGGGCATTCCAGAGTACTGGAGCCCGAATAGAAAACGCTCTATAGCCCGCAGATTTTTTTTGGCTCTGGGAATCACTAATAAGCCGGAGTTCTTTGAACGCAGATTTCTTGTCGGGACATATGGTACAATACAATCGGCGAGATAGGCTGGAGCTAAACCGTGTAGTATTTTATACGTAAGTAGTAAAACCTTAAAGTCGCATCTTAAGTGCACAGGAAGCCAGTGCAGGTGAGCCAGTATAGGTGTAATATGATCAAACTTTCTTGTTTTGTCAAAAGCCTTGCAGCCGCATTTTGTACCAACTGTAATCTTTTAATGCTAGACATAGGGAGACCCGAAAATAATACGTTACAGTAATCGAGACGAGACGTAACGAACGCATGAATAATGATCTCAGCGTCGCTAGTGGACAAGATGGAACGGATTTTAGCGATATTACGGAGATGAAAGAAGGCCGTTTTAGTAACACTCTTAATGTGTGACTCAAACGAGAGAGTTGGGTCGAAGATAATACCCAGATTCTTTACCGAGTCGCCTTGTGTAATTGTTTGGTTGTCAAATGTTAAGGTGGTATTATTAAATAGATGTTGGTGTCTAGCAGGACCGATAATCAGCATTTCCGTTTTCTTAGCGTTGAGTTGCAAAAAGTTAGCGGACATCCATTGTTTAATTTCATTAAGACACGCCTCCAGCTGACTACATTTCGGCGTGTTGGTCAGCTTTAGGGGCATGTAGAGTTGAGTGTCATCAGCATAACAGTGAAAACTAACACCGTACTTGCGTATGATGTCACCCAGCGGCAGCATGTAAATACTAAAAAGTGCAGGGCCAAGAACCGAACCCTGGGGAACTCCGCACGTTACCTTGACATAGTCCGAGGTCACATTGTTATGGGAGACGCACTGCATCCTGTCAGTAAGATAAGAGTTAAACCAAGACAAGGCTAAGTCTGACATACCAATACGTGTTTTGATACGCTCTAATAAAATATTATGATCGACGGTATCGAAAGCGGCGCTAAGATCAAGAAGCAGCAACATAGATGACGCATCAGAATCCATCGTTAGCAATAGATCATTAGTCATTTTTGCGAGGGCTGTCTCCGTAGAGTGATTTGCCCTGAAACCGGATTGAAAAGGTTCACAGAGATTGTTAGTCACTAAGTGTTCATTTAGCTGCTGTGCAACAATTTTTTCGAGAATTTTGGAAAGAAACGGAAGGTGGGAGACCGGTCGGTAGTTTACCATGAGGTCAGGATCGAGGTTAGGGCTTTTGAGCAGAGGATGAATAACCGCTTTTTTGAATGCTAGGGGAACAGTGCCGGAGGAAAGTGATAAGTTTATAATATTTAACACTGATGGACCTAATAATACAAACAGTTCCTTGATAAGTTTCCCAGGAAGTTGGTCAAGTAAACATGTTGTTTGTTTTATCCCATTTACACGCTGTAATAATTCCTCTAATGTTATTTCATCAAAAATAGAGACTATTTTGGAGGGCAGTGTCCGTCGTATATACAGTCGTATTTGTGTTAATAGAACCCAGTTGTAGCTGGGATGTGTTGTCTTTAATCTCCTTTCTAATGAGTTCAATTTTCTTATTAAAGAAATTCATAAAATCATCTGCCGAGTGGGTGGAGCTACTGGGAGGAGTCCCTTGTTGGGTTAGCGATGCTACTGTACTAAACAGAAATTTAGGATCGTTTTTGTTGAGGCGGATGAGATTTGAGTAGTATTTAGCTTTAGCTAAGGTAAGCATGCGTTTATAAGTTATTAAACTATCACTCCATGCTTGATGGAAAACCTCAAGTTTAGTCGCGCGCCATTTAAGTTCCAGTTTTCTACATGATAATTTATGAGCTCTAATTTCTTCTGTAAACCATGGGGTGCGCCTTTTAGGGGCCCTTTTTTGCTTTAGCGGTGCTATACTATCAATAATTTCGCGCAAGGCATCGTCAAAGTTGTTAGTGAGGTTATCAATAGAGCCGACATAATTTGGGAATGGTGCCATTACCGAAGGCAGTAGGTCAGCAAGAGTCATCGTTGTGGCAGCATTAATGTTGCGGCCGCTATAGCAGTTATTATTATTATTAGCTTGTTGACAATGAGTCAAAACTTCAAATTTTATAAGGTAATGATCGGATATTACTTTAGTATATGGAAGTATCATAACTTTGGAGGTGGTGACACCCCTGACAAGCACTAGATCTATTGTATTACCGTTGCGATGCGTGGGTTCATGTATTATTTGTGTAAGACCACAGCTATCAATTATGGTTTGGAGCGCCACGCACTGAGGGTCCGATGGGGTATTCATATGGATATTAAAGTCCCCCATTATGATTATATTGTCGGCGTGCGTCACTAGATCAGCAACAAACTCTGAGAATTCACTGATAAAGTCCGAATAGGGCCCAGGGGGGCGGTAGATAACAGCCAGGTCGAGAGGTAGCGGTGTGACAGACCTCATAGTAAGCACCTCAAACGATTTATATTTATTATTTAGGTTAGGGGTAAGGTTGAAATTTTCATTGTATATTAGTGCGACACCCCCTCCCCTTTTAAGAGGACGGGCAACATGCGCATTCGTATAGTTAGGAGGAGATGCCTCATTGAGCGCAAAAAATTCGACTGGTTTGAGCCAGGACCAATGACGTTAAGATTGATATTGAATCGAATCGTGGGACACCCAAAGATTCACAGCCCTAATATATATATGTTTGTATGTATATATATATATATATATATATATATATATATATATATATATATATATATATATATATATATATATATATATATATATATATATATATATATATATATATATATATATATATATATATATATATATATATATGTTTGTATGTATGTATATATATATAAAAACAAATATATACATATACCCTATTTTTCGGACTATAAGGCGCCTTTTGATTGAGACTTTTATTAGTAGGTTGCACAGTGAAGTACATATTCTGTACAATTGACCACTAAATGGTAACACCCGAATAAGTTTTTCAACTTATTTAAGTCGGGGTCCACTTAAATTGATTCATGATACAGATATATACTATCATATATACTATCATCATAATACAGTAATCACACAAGATAATCACATTTAATTATTTACATTATTTACAATCAGGGGTGTGGAGGGGGGATCAGGGGTGTATATATATATATATATATATATATATATATATATATATATATATATATATATATATATATATATATATATATATATATATATATATATATATATATATATATATACATACATATATATATATATATATATATATATATATATATATATATATATATATACTGTATATATTTATATATATATATTAGAGATGCGTGGTTTGCGGACAAAACCGCGGAGTCCGCGGATAATCTGCGGGTCGGGCGGATGCATGACGAAAAAAATAGATTTTAAATAGATTCAGGCGGGTGGCGGTTGAACCAATTCATAAAAAAAAAAAACATAGTTAAATGTTGTTACCCACATATGAAAAACGAGCAGCACTCTTTGAAACAGGCAATTATTTATCAGGCACTGCTGTAGCTGTCACGCCAAATTTCTTTCCCCCTACAAAAGCCTTCCCCCCATTTACTTCCGGGGCTGCGTCCAATAAAG